>NW_027615227.1:0-60000 GCF_965212315.1 Lampetra planeri | reverse complement strand
AACACAAGCTGTGTGGGTCCCTGTGACCAGCTTGTGTTGTCAACAACAACACAAGCTGTGTGTGGTCCCTGCCACCAGCTTGTGTTGTTTGTCGTTGACAACAACAAGCTGTGTGGTCCCTGCCACCAGCTTGTGTTGTTGTTGTTGACAACAACAACAACAACAAGCTGTGTGGTTCCTGCCCCGGGTTGCATGCAACTTGTGTCTTGGCTGCAGCAGCGGCGGCAAGGCAGTAGGAGCAGCAGCAGCAGGAGGGGAAGGCGCGAGTTTGGGTTCTGTGGCGAGTGCGTCAATGGCAAGCGACGTGGTGTGATGGTTGTGCAACTCTGCAACGTCAGCGAAGCTGCGGGTCTCGTAGCGGCTGCCACGTCCCACTGGGCTGTGTAGCAGCTCCTCGTTCACTCACGCGACGTGATGGTGGTGGGGGTGCTGGTGGTGGGGGTGCTGGTGGTGCTGGTGGTGCTGGTGGTGCTGGTGGTGGTGGTGGTGGTGCTGGTGGTGGTGCTGGTGGTGGTGCTGGTGGTGCTGGTGGTGGTGCTGGTGGTGCTGGTCGTGTTGGTTGTGGGCGGGAATGGAACTCGGGGTCTCTGCTGGTGCCACCGCTCCACACACTCAACGTTCTGTGCACGTTGCCCCGCTCCCCGCAGCGTTATCGGAGGGGGGGGCGGGTCTGGGGGAGTGACACCCCCCCTAACCCCCCCCCACCCACCCCACCCACCCCACCCCCCACCCCTCACCCACCCCCCACCCCTCACCCCCACAGGCCGACCTCTGTGATTTCTGGGGAGGGTCCCAATTGTTTTGCAGCGTCGCCGTCGCCTCGCTGCCTGGCCCAGCTTGGCCCCCGCACCGCCCCCACCCCCCCCACCCCCCATCGCCATCATCATCATCATCCTCCATCATCCTCCATCACCATCATCCTCCATCACCATCATCGTCATCACCATCCTCCATCATCCTCCATCACCATCATCATCCTCATCACCATCCTCCATCATCATCATCACCCTCATCATCACCATCATCCTCCATCACCGTCACCACCATCACCACCATCATCACCCTGCCCTGAGCCAGACTCTCGGCTTGACGCCCCCTCCCCCCTCCCCCCCGCCCTGGTGAGCGGGAGTCGTAGTCGTAGCGTGGTAACCACTTTGTACAACTTGCTGCGTGCCAATCTTTTACAACAAACACCTTCGTAGCAGTAGCAGCAGTAGCAGCTTACACGGATATCCGCGTGCCGCGTGTGTTGGTGTGTTGGTGTACATAGCACTGCAACGCGGGGCCGCGTTCGTCGCCGTGTCACTGTGTGTGCGCGTAGTTGGGGGTGGGGGGTAGTAGCCTCGTGTAGGTGGTGGTGGTGTAGGTGGTGGTGTAGGTGGTGGTGGTGGTGTAGGTGGTGGTGGTGGTGTAGGTGGTGGTGTAGGTGGTGGTGGTGGTGGTGTAGGTGCTGGTGTAGGTGGTGGTGGTGGTGTAGGTGGTGGTGGTGTAGGTGCTGCTGGTGTAGGTGGTGGTGGTGTAGGTGCTGGTGGTGTAGGTGCTGGTGGTGTAGGTGCTGGTGGTGTAGGTGCTGGTGGTGTAGGTGCTGGTGGTGTAGGTGCTGGTGTAGGTGGTGGTGGTGTAGCAGCAGTAGCAGCAGCAGCAGGAGGCGTCGTCTGTGCGCGCTGGGCCAGTTCGTGTGTGCGCGCCTCTGAACCACTTATTTAATTCCCCCCCCACCACGTCCCCCAGACACGAGACGAGAGACGGGGGGAGAGACGACGTCGTCGTCGTCCGCCTGGTTTATTTCGAGTCTCGATTTCTCCCGTCGCCGTTTTCGTTTCTGTCGTCCGTCCCCCCGCGTTGTTTTTTGTTGTTGTTGTTGTCGTCGTCGTTGTTGTTGTTGTGTCGACGGAAGAGCTTTTACGCTTTCGCAAAATGAAAACTCACCGCAGAGGTGCATTACTTCGATTATTGTTACTACTTCTCTCGTCGTTTTGATCGTCGCGCCGGTCGTCGTCGTCGTCGTTATAATTTTGTTGAATCGTAATTCCTCGCGAACTGTGCGGGGGTTGGGGTGGGGTGGGTGGGTTTGTCGCCGTGGGGTTTGTCGCCGTGCGGTGTGGGGCTGTGTGTGGGGTTGTGTGTGAGCTTGGGGTGGGTGGGGGGAGATTTTACGTCTTGGTTTTAAGTTAACGAGAAATAAAGTCCAAGGAGCGCTGACGAAGCAACAACAACAACAAGCCCCGAGGTGGAGCGACCATTGCCGCTGCCGCCTGTAACCGACGCAGCGTCCGTGCGTTTGTCTCTCCGATTTGCACCACCACCATCTCTCGCCACCACCACCATCTCACCACCACCATCTCTCACCACCACCACCACCATCTCACCACCACCATCTCTCACCACCACCACCATCTCTCACCACCACCACCATCTCACCACCACCATCTCTCACCACCACCACCATCTCTCACCACCACCACCATTTCTCACCACCACCTCTCACCCTTTGGACTAATAAACGCGCATGGCATGCGAACAGTCCACTGGCGGGAGCGTAGCGTCTGTCAGAACACCATCAACACCACCACCAACAACAACAACACAACCACCACCACCACGCGTGCACTTTAATACGCTCCGGCACCACGACTAGCGCTGCTGCGGGTGCTTATTGGCCAACCCACTTGCACACACATGTACACACACGCATGTACACACACGCATGTACACACCCCCCCCCCAACCCTCTCTCGGGGCTGGGAGAGCCTCATGTCCCAGCGGCCCGGCTCATCCTACTCATCTCGGGTTACCACCCGCTATGGGCACGTGTCTGCTACTACGGGAAAGTAGATATAACAAGACGCTAGACCAGGGGTGGGCCGGGCCAGGAACAGATGGATGGAGTGTTTGTGTGAACTAATATAACTGACGTGTAAAAATGATTACATGAAAGGATTTGGCCTTTAACAGGTAGCAAAGCATTTATTTGCAAGGAACTTTCACAAATTGCACGAACATGAACAATACAAAAACATGTCGTAACGTGACTGATGAAACATCATAAAAACATCTGAGGCCTGCGCCCAAACCAATGACCTCACTTGAACTTCTTTATTATCTACATTAACAGGTTAGAGCGGCCACGCAGGCTGTGTGATGGAGATTTGGCTCCAACCTCGCTGCAGCAACACATAATCACTTTCAGTGGGAACAGTGTTTGTTGTTTTCCCATTTTTGCCAGTGCATCCAAGTCTGGAGTTATTTTGGTTTTGGACATTCTCAGGATAGATCTGAGGTGCTGATCCGTTAACTTTGATCTGTGACGGGCTTTGTTGGCGTCCATGACGCTGAATGTCTGCTCACACACATAAGTCGAGCCAAACAAAGTCCGTATCTTCTGTGCAGTCCTCCGGAGGTTTGGAAACGTGGCTCTGTTAAGTGAAGCATTAAAGTCATTCAGTTTAACAGAGTTGAACTTCTCCTTGAGGACGGAGTCAGACTGAAGATCAGTTCCAACTGCAGCTCCTGTGGTGCTGTTTCAGGGTCTTGTGACAGGGGACAGGACACCAGCTGAAGTGACTGTTCAATGTTTTCGAAATCCGAGAACCTACGGAAGAATTCTCCGTGCAGGTCCTCAAGTGGTTTGCTGTATTTTGTTGCGTTTCGCGGTGCCTCTTCCTGCATGGCAAGCGTGGGGAAATGAGCGAAAGATTTGTTCGCAATTTGTCCGGAGAACAAAGTGAGCTTGGATTTGAAGGCTTTCACGTGTCTGTACATGCCGTGAGCAAACTGATCTTTCCCCTGCAGTTTCACATTCAGCTCATTCACGTGTGAAAATCTGTCCACAGCAAACGCAAAGTCACTAAGCCAGTTCTTGTCGCTTAGCTCGGGGAATTCGTCATATTTCCCCATCAACTCCAAAAATGCGATGATGTCCTCTTTCAGCTCCCACACTCGTTGTAACACTTTCCCAAACTTAACCAGCGGACACGGGAGTGGTACAGCAAGTCCTGATGATCCGCATCAGTTTCCTCCAGGAACGTAATCAACTGACGGTGCTGAAGTCCCCTTGCTCATATAAACTTCACAAGTTGTACGACTGGATTCACGACACGATTGAGCTGCAATACAGACTTACACAGGGATTCCTGATGGATGATGCAGTGAAGGAAAATAAGATCCTGGACAGGGTTTTCCTCTCTCACTTTATCCTGGATTCTTTTCAGCAGCCCAACATTTTTTGCAGTTACATTTGGCGATCCATCCGTTGTGACGTTGACAACTTTACTCCAAGGTAGCGTCATTCTTTCGATGACCGCAGATACCTGGTTACACAAGTCCTCTCCCCGCGTTGTTCCTTTCAGGGACTCAATGGTCAAAAACTCCTCTGTTATCGCAAAACTGTCGTCAATGCCTCGGATAAAAATGAGGAGCTGAGCAGTGTATTTTACGTCCGTACTTTCATCCAGTGCTAGTGAATATAATTCAAAGGAATCAGACTTTTTGTTTAATTGACTGGCTATATTTTTTTATCAATCAGTTCCACACGGCGAGTCACAGTCCTGCGTGATAAACTGACTTTTTCAAATTTGCTTTTGATCTCCGGACACAAGATGTCTGCTGTCTGTACCATGTATTCTTTTACAAACTTGCCTTTGGAGAAAGTGGTAATGAGTGGTAATGTTGGTGAGAAGAAATTTTTAAAGAAAATTTAAATCGAAGTGAAGAAGGAAATTATTGAGAAGTTTGTATAATGAATGATTTTTCAAACTTTAATTATGTTTTCTGTGCTTAAAAACTCTTTAAAAAACTGTGGGGTCTAGAACGGACTCGTGAAATTAGGAGAGAACTCGGAGTTAAGTTTTGTTTGTTTTGTTGAATTACACAAAGTGCGCCATCTAATGGGGAAATGGGGCATTACAGGAGGAAGGTAACATTTAGTTTAATAATAATATTTGGACAAGTTCGGCGGGCCGGATTAAAAAGCCCAGTGGCCCGTACTTTGCCCATGTCTGCGCTATAGACAATGGCTGTCAATGACGATACACTTAGACCAGTGGCGAGTGGGTGAGTTGATGGCTACACCAATGGTGGGTGAGTGAAGTGATGACGGAGATGTGGAGTGGGCGGGGAGACGGGGAGTAGTACAAGTGCCATAGCGAGTGGCGCTGGGCTCCAGGGATGACACCTCAACAGACCTGGCACCCCTTCTTGCGTGGGCATTGTCCAGCCTCTACGGTCGGAGGTGCGGGCAGGATGGAGGGGTCCTCGCGATCATCCTTCTCAATCATCACAGACAAGAGCTTCAGGAAGGCCTCGTGCACGTTCGTAGACTCCAAGGCCGAAGCCTCCGTGAAGTGGAGCTCCTCCTCCTGGCTGAAGGCTTCGGCCTCGGCCGTGGCGACCGCTCGCCAGGCCTCCCGGTCGCTCTTCTCCCCGACCAGCATCACGACGGCGCCATCGTGGTGCTCGCCAAGATGCCGCAGCCAGAACTTGGCCGTCTCGAACGAGTCGCGGTTGGTGATGTCGTAAACCAGCATGGCCCCACGTGCCCCGCGGTAGTACATGGTGTTGACAGATAGGTAGTTCTTCAAGCCATTCAAGCCGTAGAGCTCCATGACGATGTTCCTGCCACCCACCTCAAGGTTACGACGAAAAAAGGACGTGCCAACGTTACTCGTATCTGGGTTGTACTCGTCGTCTATGAAGCGATATATCAAACTCTCCTTGTCGGTGGTAATGTCGCCTATCACCACCACCTTGAAGGAGATGTCGTGGTTACCGGCCGTGGCTTGCTTCTTGGCCATCGTGAGTCACTGGGGTGGGGCGAGGAAACAGGAGCTGGCGATCATCATCATCAATATCCATCATCATCAATCATCAATCATCATCCATCATCATCAATCATCATCAATCATCCATCATCATCAATCATCAATCATCATCAATCATCATCCATCAATCATCATCATCATCAATCATCATCAATCATCATCCATCAATCATCATCATCATCAATCATCATCCATCAATCATCATCCATCAATCATCATCCATCATCATCGCCGTGGGCGCCACGGTGGCTGGGAGACGCTCACTCCCTCGCCTGGTTTGCAGGAGCTCCTCGTGGATTCGATCCCAATCTCGACCCTGGCGCCTGCTGCTGTAGCTGTAGCTGCTGCTGTAGCTGCTGCTGTAGCTGCTGCTGTAGCTGCTGCTGTAGCTGCTGCTGTAGCTGCTGCTGTAGCTGCTGCTGTAGCTGCTGCTGTAGCTGTAGCTGCTGCTGTAGCTGCTGCTGTAGCTGCTGCTGTAGCTGCTGTAGCTGCTGCTGTAGCTGCTGCTGTAGCTGCTGCTGCTGCTGTAGCTGCTGCTGTAGCTGCTGCTGCTGCTGTAGCTGCTGCTGTAGCTGCTGCTGTAGCTGCTGCTGCTGCTGTAGCTGCTGCTGTAGCTGTAGCTGCTGCTGCTGCTGTAGCTGCTGCTGTAGCTGCTGCTGCTGCTGTAGCTGCTGCTGTAGCTGCTGCTGCTGCTGTAGCTGCTGCTGTAGCTGCTGCTGCTGCTGCTGTAGCTGCTGCTGTAGCTGCTGCTGCTGCTGCTGTAGCTGCTGCTGTAGCTGCTGCTGCTGCTGTAGCTGCTGCTGTAGCTGCTGCTGCTGCTGTATATTTGTAGTTTTCCCCTCCACATTTAGAATCAATGTCAAACGTTTAGACTATGTGGCTGCCGCTAGACATGTCCACGCGATAAGCCACTTCGTTAAAGCTGTCATTTGTCGTGGCCAGGTCGCTTATGAAACAAGACCTGTATAGTTCTGTGGGCCTTACCTGCTCAATAGAAACTGTGTAGTTCTCTTCTTGGTTCTTTCGGTAAAGTCACGTAGAAGGGAAGTAATAAAATATGTTGTTATTGCCGTGACCATTCCCTTCGTTTACCCACGACAGCCTCACCGAGTGTAAAATTAGGGATTTTTTTTCAAGAATAATAATTGTCACGCACAACGAGTCTGTGTGGAAAATGTCAGCTCAATTGGATCACGGGAAGTGGGTTAAAAAACGACCGCAAGATTTACACGGTCCAAAGCAAGCAAGCAAGTGAACTTAATATAAAGGATTTAAAAAGAAGCAAATCGGCCAATATTGGCCAAATTTTTACAGCTTTCTTTTTCAACAAAAGTTAATTCCTCCCTTTTGTTTAGCATTAGTATGCTACATATTGCATTAAAAGTAGGATATTTCACCATGAACATTTCATGTAAAAAAGAAGCAAATCGGCATACTAACCATTGCCGTTTTTGGCCAATATTGGCCAAATTTTTACAGCTTTCTTTTTCAACAAAAGTGCAATCCTCGGGGTTGTTTAGTCTTATATATCCGATAGATTACATAAAAAAGTTGGAAATTTCACCATGAAATTTTCAACTAAATAAAGAAAATCGGCATACTAATCTATGCCGTTTTTGGCCAAAAGCGGCCAAACTTTCACAGCTTTATTTTTGGACGATAGTTCATTCCTCTATTGTATTTAGCCTTATTATGCTATGTATTAGATTAAAATGGGAAAATATTTTACGATGAAATTTTTACGTTCCACAAAAAGAAAATCGGCATACTAACCTCTGCCGTTTTTGGCCACAATTAGCCAAATTTTTACAGCTTTCTTTTTCAACAAAAGTTCATTCATCCATTGTATTTACCCTTAGTATGCTATGTATTAGATTAAAAGTGGAAAATTTTAGGACTAAATGTTCACGTCCCAAAAAAACCGACATACTAACCTCTGCTGTTTATGGCCAAAATGAGCCAAATTCCCATAGCTTTATTTTACAACAACAAGTGCATTCCTCCATTGTGTTTGCTGTAGTATTCTACATATTACGTACAAAATAAAAAAATTCACGGTACATTTTTCAACTCACAGAAAATCGGCACACCTGTTTTAGCCAAAAAGCAAATTGGCATACTAATCTATGCCGTTTTTTGACAAAATTGTGTTTGGGTTTGGGTGAAGGTTAGGGGTTAAGGTAAGAGGTTAGAGGAAGAGATTAGGGGTTAGGGCAAGGGGTTTGGGGTTAGGGGTTAGGGTGAATGTTAGGGGTTGGGGGTAGGGGTTAGGGTTTAGGATTAGGGTCATTTAGGGTTAAGGGTTAGGGTTAACGTTAGAGTTTAAGGTTAGGGGTTAGGGTTAGAGGTTAGGGCTAGGGGATGAGGTTCAGAGTTTAGGGTTAGGGGTTAGGGTTAGAGGTTAGGGCTAGGGGATGAGGTTCAGGGTTTAGGGTTAGGGTTAGAGGTTAGGGTTCGGGGATGAGGTTCAACGTTTAGGGTTATGGTTAGGGGTTACGGTTAGGGGTTATGGTTAGGGTAGGATTTGGTGGGGATTAGGGTCAATGTTATGTTTAGTGTTAGGGGTTAGGGTTAGGGGTTATGGTTAGGGGTTATGGTTATGGGTTAGGGTTAGGGGTTAGGGTTAGGGGTTAGGGCTAGGGGATGAGGTTCAGAGTTTAGGGTTAGGGTTAGAGGTTAGGGCTAGGGGATGAGGTTCAGGGTTTAGGGTTAGGGTTAGAGGTTAGGGTTCGGGGATGAGGTTCAACGTTTAGGGTTATGGTTAGGGGTTACGGTTAGGGGTTATGGTTAGGGTAGGATTTGGTGGGGATTAGGGTCAATGTTATGTTTAGTGTTAGGGGTTAGGGTTAGGGGTTATGGTTAGGGGTTATGGTTATGGGTTAGGGTTAGGGGTTAGGGTTAGGGGATGTACGGTATATACGGTGTGAAAGAAGTTCAACATACACACGGACATGGACACTCGCTAAATAACCTAACCATCATGGACACTCGCTAAATAACCTAATCATCATGGACACTCGCTAAATAACCTAACCAACATGGACACTCGCTAAATAACCTAACCATCATGGATACTCGCCAAATAACCTAACCAACATGGACACTCGCCAAATAACCTAACCAACATGGACACTCGCTAAATAACCTAACCAACATGGACACTCGCTAAATGACCTAACCAACATGGACACTCGCTAAATAACCTAACAAACATAGACACTCGCTAAATAACCTAACCATCATGAACACTCGCTAAATAACCTAACCAACATGGACACTTGCTAAATAACCTAACCATCATGGACACTCGCTAAATGACCTAACCATCATGATTTAAAGATTTCGTAACTGCAGGGATTCATCTTCTTGGTTCTTTCGGTAAAGTCACGTAGAAGGGAAATCATAAAATAATAAAAATAAAACATAATAAAATACAATTCTCACGACGTTTCGGCCACGACGCAAACAGCTGTCCTCAGGTGAAGAACAGGTCTGTCGGAAAGACAGCGTCTGAATGAGCACCACCAGGCTTGGCAGCGTATATTTAAGCTGGGTTAAAGGGGGAAGGGCGCCTTGACAAATGAATTTGCATATCAAGAGGCATTTTGCATATTTATTGGAAATGCAGATATGTGATTAGTCACTACTTGTGGAATGCGTAGGAGGTGGGGGGGGGGGGTTCAAAGTCATATTATGCCCGTGCAGTATGCAGGATTAGCAGCAACAAAGGGAGGGAGTAGGGGTAGCATTAATAAAGGGAAGGAATGTTAATAGTATGGAGTTGCAGCAGATAAACTACCACGTAAAAAAAAACTAAAATATAAAATACATCAGTATCATCAATATACTAAATATACTCTCCAATAAGCTGAGCTACTAACAGTAAGTCATACATTACAATTGTATGTCGCAAAAAATATAATATGCCTCCAGCTAAACGTTTTTCTCTTACATCACACGGGTCTACCCCGTACTATATACTGCCATAGACAAACCCAACATTAAATTATATACTGTATTACTATACACCACCCTATACCTTAGACTATACCTTGTAATATTACACTATGTATTATTCTACCTACCCTACTGTATACCACACTGCTGTATATTCACTATACAATTACGATACTATATATTACTTTATACATTGTATAAAACATTACACTTTTATACTATTTATTATTATACAATCTGCTATACACTATACCATTGACCGTCACGTGAAAGGTACTAAGAGGAAGCAACGAAATATGTCAATGGGAGGACATCCTCCACGGAGCTCAATAACAAAATACAAACGTGGACGTCAACTTTTCTGATGTTATCTTCAAACAGGCCCTCATCCTCCTTCACGACAAACTGCACTCCATTGCTGGAAAATACTATACTATGCTTTACAGCTTCTTACATTTATTTAGGAAAATTAACCAAAGCTGATGGATGCACAAATAGAAGCATACACGGAAATCTTGGAAGACATTGAGACTACAAATCGAGTCATTTGTATCCTTGATGCACCTGCCAGTACTGGGAAGACCTTTGTTTTAAAACTGCTACTCGCAAATGCTCGCCAGAGAGAGAGAATTGCTCTAGCTGTGGCATCATCGGGGATTGCTGTGTAAGTCGATGTGTGAGTCGATGTGTGTCAGTCGCTGTGTGTGTGTGTGTCTATGTGTGTCAGTTGATGTGTGTATGTACGTCGATGTGTATGTGTTAGTCCATGTGTGTGTTAGTCCATGTTTGTGTAAGCCAATGTGTTTGTGTGAGTCGATATGTGTAACTCTATATGTGTGTATCTAAAGTCCATGTCTGTGTGAGTCCGTATGTGTGTGTAGGCCAATGTGTGTGTGTCTATGTGTAGAGGAGTAATATGGGGATGTGACGTCATGCTCGCTGTCCAGTACGATGACGTCATGGGATGTGACGTTATGCTTGCTGGGCGAGGCGATGACGTCATGTCTCCTCTAGGTACTTAAGGGGGACCCAGTGACGAAAGTAGGGTCACTTTGGGAGCCCGGGATAGAGAGCGGTTGAAGAGCCAGCCAGGGGTAGAGCTCAGGGAGTCTGGAGACAAGCCGGCCGTAGTGATAGAAGGTGCTGCTCTCCCTGGTCGGTGTTGGCTGAACCCCCGATCCGACTCGAGGGAGAGAGCCCTGGAGCTAGCCGAGCTAGGAACAGACAGAGTGAAGGTTCGTGTGAAGAAACCTAGTGAAGGACCCCTACCCCTGGGGAAGTTATCCGAAACGCTTAATAAATAACTGGCGCAAGCCCTTAACTGAAGACCTGCCTCCGCATCGTCATTTGCACCTCAATATTTGTATGCGAGTCCATGTGTGTGTGTAAATCGATGTGTGTGTGTTCGAGTCGCTGTAGGTGTGTACATCGATTTATGTAACTCCATGTGTGTGTATCTAAAGCGAATGTCTGTGTGTGTGAGTCGATGTGTTTGTGTGTGTGGGTCGATGTTTGTGTCTAAGTCCATGTGTGTGTCTTTCGGCCGGGCAACACCAGGTACTTTCCACTAGTACTCTTATATAAGCGCACTTAATCTATCTGTGATGAACGCTGCACTTTCCATCGTTTTCATGCAGGGGGCGCTGTAAACCTACGCGCCCCCTGCATGAACGACGGAGGCACAGAGACAGACGTTCGATCGCGTTGGAATTGATCGGCAGACGGCAGTCTTCTGGCACGGCCAGCTCTGTGTCGCCTCATCTCAATCCCGCGATCCCAACCAGGTGAAAGTCCGCATCAAACCGCATCCCCGGCAAGGCCATCTACTTAACGACTAGAGAAAATTCACACGAAATGTCGTTTTCAATGAAGTCTTCCAGATGTATAATGATATAAGCTTTTATTGAAGAAACACAATTTAAAACATAATACAATTCAAAGTTGTTTCAATTTGAAACTTCAAAACGGAGCATCGGGTGCTTGCGTGGATGCGTCTTTCGTGTGCAATTTTCTTCGTGACTTTCCTGGCCCAAGGCAGTAAATGGTTGAGGGGCACCGCAGGCGGTCAGGCTTGCTTCAACCCATGGTTGTGAACATCCAGACGTTAATCGGCAAGGACCATTTCTTGCCTTAGTTCGCCAACATATAAGACGTCAAGCAAAATCCTAATGAGTGTTGTTGTGCAGAATGTATCTACTAGATGTGCTCAGCCTTGTAACCAAATACAAATCTGTACCAAAAATGCATTCCAAATGTGCTCTTAAAATTACCTCCTTGCTATGAAGCAGATCAGCAGACACGACATCTTTCATTTATCGATCTCTCCACGAAACAAAGGAATGTTTTACATAAACTATAACAAGCACAGACTTCTGGGAGTGCGTCAATGATTCAGTGCAAGCCACCTGTGGACCCTTATTGGTGCACAGCGTCTCAAGAGCAGCCGGGCTTGCTTCAACCGATAGCTTCAAACATCCAGACGTTAATCAGTAAGGAGCATTTCTAGCCCTAGTTAGACAAAATTTGTGTCAACACGTAATACAAAATTATAATTCGTGTTGTAGAGAATGTATCTCCTCTACGTGTAACTTTTTTATGTGGTATGCCTTGTAACAGATAAACGATCCGAGTGTGCTCCCTATTTCAAAGACAATGAGTTGCTCCAGAGGGAGATGCTTCCTGAAAACACAAAAGTACCCTTTGACCTGTATCACCAGAACAATGAGTCTCTTATAGACAAAATGGTACATGTACGCACACAATCAGACAAGTATTCATTCAAAATTAGTGACAGGCATATTAACAAAATTGAAAGACTGCACTGAAATATACTGCATTAGGTTACATCGCATTAACAAGAAGCTAATTTTAAAAAATACGCACCGTCTGCTTAACAGTGTATGTACAACATACTAATGCACCATTCAAAACGAGTCGGCCATTGCATGCTGGCGTCTGGATCAAAATTGAGCAAATTCTAAACATTACCTACAAACTCCACAACTGAGATGCCACATCAACCATTGCCCCCTATTGACAGGCTCTTGTCCACATGCAGGCCGGTGCAGGGCCACCACCTTGTACCACACGGGCAGCTGCCACTTGGGATGCTCTTCGAGTGTTTGAGACAAGATACGATACAAAACTCAGAGTTGCCAGAGGCGATTAAGCAAGCACCATATAAATGCAATTATGATAACATAGTGAATGCTTGGGGGCTTATTGGCTCTCGCTCCTAGTTAGAGATCTACCCAACACACAAGTCCACAAAGACTGGCCGCTCTTACCCTGCAGGTTGACCTAGGAACCGAGTGTTTAACTTCACATTATTGTCATTAAAGGCCTGTGACAAAGGTGCATCTATTGGAGCGACATCGTTTCAGGCTTACACATCTACCGGGTCTCCATTCGACTTTGTACTGTCTCAGAGGAAGTCCACCCACACCTCCACTTCCACAAACTGCTGGGAGTTGCCTCGCTCTGACTCACAGTCAGAATTCTCCTCCTGCTTCACGTTGCCTCCATCGATGCGAAGGTCCGATTTGGGAGTTGAATCTTCATCTTCACATTTTACCTTCACTTCTTCGCTCTTCACCATCACTTCTTCACATTTCACCTTCACCTCTTCATATTTCACCTTGACACCTTTAAAAGTGTCCAAGCTGGGATTTTCTTCCGGTTCTTGTTTCATGAGGGATGGGCTCATTACGGCACTTTGACTTTCACAAGCTGATATCAGACTCCGCTCCTTGTGGATATTATGATGATTGTGTGTTCTCTGGTGTACATAAAGATGTGATGACCATGCAAACGCCTTCCCACACACACTGCACCTGAAGGGTTTCTCTCCCATGTGTGTTCTCTGGTGTGATACAAGACCAGATGAATCTGAAAACGCCTTCCCACACACACTGCACTTGAAGGGTTTATCTCCCGTGTGTATTCTCTTGTGTGTTACAAGAGTAGATGACTGTGCAAACGCCTTCCCACACACACTGCACTTGAAGGGTTTCTCTCCCGTGTGTGTTCTCTGGTGTTCTACAAGAGAAATTGAGTGTGCAAACGCCTTCCCACACAAACTGCCCTTGAAATGTTTCTCTCTCGTGTGTGTTCTCTGGTGTATTACAAGAGAATATGATTCTGCAAACGCCTTCCCACACACACTGCACCTGAAAGGCTTATCTCCCGTGTGTATTCTCTGGTGTCTTCCAAGAATAGATGACTGTGAAAACGCCTTCCCACACACACTGCACTTGAAGGGTTTCTCTCCCGTGTGTGTTCTCTGGTGTTTTACAAGAGTAGATGAAAATGCAAACGCCTGCCCACACACACTGCACTTGAAGGCTTTCTCTCCCGTGTGTGTTCTCTGGTGGCCTACAAGAGAAGATGACTGTGCAAACGCCTTCCCACACACACTGCACTTAAAAGGTTTCTCTCCTGTGTGAGTTCTCTGGTGTATTACAAGATGAGATGATTGCATAAACGCCTTCCCACACACACTGCACTTAAAAGGTTTCTCTCCTGTGTGAGTTCTCTGGTGCCGTGTCAAATTTGCAGTAGAATTCGTGCTGTATGCACACCGATCGCATTGTTTTCTTGTCGTACCGAGCTGCGCCGAGTGTCTTTGCTCCATCAGACCAATTCTGCAGAAGAAGCAACAGCCGCAGACAGAAAAAAAGAATATCCACACCATCTACACATCAGTACGGAGGCACAGAGGAATGCATATACAGTCACACGTGACTTACACGTCTATATTTCGATTTAAAGCTTTCGTGACTGCAGGGATTCATCTTCTTGGTTCTTTCGGTAAAGTCACGTAGAAGGGAAGTAATAAAATAATAATAATAAAACATAATAAAATAATTCTCACGACGTTTCGGCCACAACACAAGCAGCCGTCCTCAGGTGAAGACCAGGTCTGTCGAGGCGACAGCGTCTAAAAGAAAACACCACCACGCTTGGAGCGTCTATTTAAGCTGGGTTGGAAGGGGGTGAAAAATGCGCATTGACAAAGGAATCTGCATATTAAGAGGAATTTAGCATATTTATGGAAAATGCAGGAATGCGATTAGTGCTACTTGTGAAATGCGTAGGAGGTGGGCGGGGGGTTTTCAAAGTCATATTATGCCCGTGCATTATGCAGGATTAGCAGCATCAAAGGAAGGGGATAGGGGTAGCATTAATAAAGGGAAGGAATGTTAATAGTATGTAGCTGCAGTAACTAAACAACAACGTAAAAAGCTAAAGTATAAACTACATAGCATTAAATTGTATACTGTATTACTATACACTACCCTATGTCTTAGAATAATACATAGTGTAATATTACACTATGTATTATTCTACCCACCCAACTGTATACCACACTGCTGTATATTCACTATACAATTTCGATGCTATATATTACCTTATACATCGTATTAAACATTACACTTTAAAACTATTTATTATTATACACTATACCATTGACCGTCACGTGAAAGGTACTAAGAGGAAGCAACGAAATATGTCAATGGGAGAGTGGTGGTAGGAAGCTTGCAGCGGAGCAAAGAATCAATTCCCTGCAGAGAATACAAGATATATAGTCAATGTCAGTGAGTTGAACGCGGTCTGAAAGTCACCGCAAACGTGGACACAATTAGTTAAGATCCGAAATGGTTAATTACGTCCTTCCAATGATTGCTAAGCCAGAATCCATCTTCTCGGTTGAAATTGTCTCTGTGTTTGTATATGTGGATCGCCTCATGAACGAATCTCTCACGGTAGCCAGATGGCTTGCAGAGAACCTCTGTCTTGGAGAAGTCAATAGCATGTGAGCCCACTGAATTGTAACAGTGATCTGCCACGGCTGAGGTGTTAGTCCTACCGTGTTTCAAGTCTGCTTTATGTTCACGGATGTAGTCCGAGACATGTCGTTTGGTTTCTCCAATGTAACTGCTACCACAGAGGCAACTTAGTTTGTAGACGCCAGGGTACTGTATGTCTGGAACCACATATTTTACAGACACCACCACGCTTGGAGCGTCTATTTAAGCTGGGGTTTCCCCCCCTTCCAACCCAGCTTAAATAGACGCTCCAAGCGTGGTGGTGTTTTCTTTTAGACGCTGTCGCCTCGACAGACCTGGTCTTCACCTGAGGACGGCTGCTTGTGTTGTGGCCGAAACGTCGTGATAATTATTTTATTATGTTTTATTTTTTATTATTGTATTACTTCCCTTCTACGTGACTTTACCGAAAGAACCAAGAAGATGAATCCCTGCAGTCACGAAAGCTTTAAATCGAAATTTAACCGCCTCTACGGGGAGGGATTCCACATAACTTTGAGATCCTTCAACAAGCTCCGTGATAAGAAGGCTCAGCTAATCGAGTCTCTCACCTTTCTGAAGAGATGCCGCGACTCTTAAGGTAATACCAAACGCATTTACACTAACATCTGCTGCTGTAACTTCTTCTAATGCTAAACGAATTCTGTCTAGAACTAGCTTAGCTCTTATCTCAGAGAAAATCAGACTTACGCGCACCGATCTAGATGAGTTAGACAAGACACTCTACAAATCACACTTATCTTTGAGTGCAACAATGTCCACATCGGATTGGGAACATGTAGACAAAATGACTGCCTCTTCAGCTGCCGCTATGTTGACGAAATGTAAGGACAACTTGATTTCCAAATTCAACCGCCTCTCAAACAAGAGACCGGACCCACACATTGAAAAGCTAGACATTAACAAAGTCGTAATTAATCGCAGTAACAGTTCTATTTCTGAAGGTCTGAAATCCGTTTTAGCTAAAGGACTAAACTTTGCAGTCACACCTAGACACATACCAGTTAATGATATAATTGCTAGAGTAGATGTAGCTCTCAAGGTCACATCGCTGCAGACGTAGCAAGATCTGAAATCTCTGCAACCCTCAAAAACGCTAAGATGCCAGCTAGCAACATCAGCAAAGATGAGCGTTTTGAATTAGCTCAATTAAAAAAGAGGGATGACATTGTCATCCTCTCAGCCGACAAAGGCAATGCCACTGTAATCATGGACAAAATAGAATACAACAACAAAATTCAAGAACTACTCAACGATGGCAGTTATACAAAAATAAAAAGAGACCCCACCAACAGCCTCGTCTCTAAAACCAACCAAATCATTTCTTATTCAACCGCATTAATTGATCATACCAAACAGTTCTCGTTGAAACCTTCTGCAGCCAGGCCACCAAGATTATACGGCTTGCCAAAGATACATAAAGAAGATACACCTCTTCGTCCCATTGTCTCTACGATCAACTCCCCCACATACAAACTGGCTCGTTTTTTGTCTGAAATCCTACTGCCTTTCACTGGAAAAACCACCTCTGCGGTACTAAACTCTACTGACCTGGTATCGACAATCAAGGGGATTTCCCTGTCCCCAGACGACCTGCTTGTCAGTTTTGATGTGGTTTCCTTATTCACCAAAGTTGCTGTACCTGACACCATCGCAATCATTGAAGACTTGGTTCATCAAGGACTGAATGCTGGGGTACCCCCCCTGGTGAGACACTGCTTAACCAATACATACTTCACCTGGAATGGAACTTTCTACAAGCAAACTGAGGGCACCCCAATGGGCTCCCCCCTATCTCCGGTTGTAGCCAACGTCTTCATGGAGAAATTTGAGACTGACGCCATCCAGACTGCCACTCTACGCCCGACTTTATGGAAAAGGTACGTAGATGACACTTTTGTCATCTGGCCACATGGCCGGCCTGCTCTAGACCAATTTCTCGACCACATCAATTCCATACACCCAGCCATGAGATTCACCATGGAAGTCGAAAAAGATGGCAAGCTACCCTTTTTGGATGTCCTAATTAAAAGGAGACCTGATGGTTCAATGAGCCACTCTGTCTACAGGAAAGCCACCCATACGGATGCTTACCTGAAACCGGATTCCCACCACAATCCATCCCAAAAGAATTCCCTCATCAAGACTCTATACCATGGAGCCCAATGCATTTCCGACCAGGAACACATTGCCAGTGAACTCAAACACGTACGCCAAGCTCTTAAGGCTAATCGTTACTCCGACTACACAATCCGCAAAGCCATCACTCCAACCATCAAGAAGGATCCTGTTGAGGAGCCTCTCAAGACCATCACCTTACCCTACATTGCTGGGGTCACAAAAAAGATCTCAAATCCTGATTAAACACAAGATCCAGGTCCGATTCAACACAGTACATAAAATCTGTGATCTGGTCCCATCTGTAAAAGATGTGGTTCCAGACATACAGTACCCTGGTGTCTACAAACTAAGTTGCCTCTGTGGTAGCAGTTACATTGGAGAAACCAAACGACATGTCTCGGACCACATCCGTGAACATAAAGCAGACTTGAAACACGGTAGGACTAACACCTCAGCCGTGGCAGATCACTGTTACAATTCAGTGGGCTCACATGCTATTGACTTCTCCAAGACAGAGGTTCTCTGCAAGCCATCTGGCTACCGTGAGAGATTCGTTCATGAGGCGATCCACATATACAAACACAGAGACAATTTCAACCGAGAAGATGGATTCTGGCTTAGCAATCATTGGAAGGACGTAATTAACCATTTCGGATCTTAACTAATTGTGTCCACGTTTGCGGTGACTTTCAGACCGCGTTCAACTCACTGACATTGACTATATATCTTGTATTCTCTGCAGGGAATTGATTCTTTGCTCCGCTGCAAGCTTCCTACCACCACTCTCCCATTGACATATTTCGTTGCTTCCTCTTAGTACCTTTCACGTGACGGTCAATGGTATAGTGTATAATAATAAATAGTTTTAAAGTGTAATGTTTAATACGATGTATAAGGTAATATATAGCATCGAAATTGTATAGTGAATATACAGCAGTGTGGTATACAGTTGGGTGGGTAGAATAATACATAGTGTAATATTACACTATGTATTATTCTAAGACATAGGGTAGTGTATAGTAATACAGTATACAATTTAATGCTATGTAGTTTATACTTTAGCTTTTTACGTTGTTGTTTAGTTACTGCAGCTACATACTATTAACATTCCTTCCCTTTATTAATGCTACCCCTATCCCCTTCCTTTGATGCTGCTAATCCTGCATAATGCACGGGCATAATATGACTTTGAAAACCCCCCGCCCACCTCCTACGCATTTCACAAGTAGCACTAATCGCATTCCTGCATTTTCCATAAATATGCTAAATTCCTCTTAATATGCAGATTCCTTTGTCAATGCGCATTTTTCACCCCCTTCCAACCCAGCTTAAATAGACGCTCCAAGCGTGGTGGTGTTTTCTTTTAGACGCTGTCGCCTCGACAGACCTGGTCTTCACCTGAGGACGGCTGCTTGTGTTGTGGCCGAAACGTCGTGATAATTATTTTATTATGTTTTATTTTTATTATTTTATTACTTCCCTTCTACGTGACTTTACCGAAAGAACCAAGAAGATTACGCGTCTATACTTATTAATATATTTATGATATATTAAAAAAGCTTGCCCCAAATTCATCACACAGGCTGTTATGGCACAAAATGAGATGGCAAATGGTCATAAACACGCCTGGAAGCCCTCGTATCGTCAAAATGAACGTTAACCCAAAATTCAGAGCACACAATTTCGGCTGTCTGGCTTCAAAATAAATATTTACGAAAGCTAAATTCAGCTGACATAGCAAAGGGTGTTGAAAAGAATACTATTTGTGTTATGCACAAAATGCATAAATTAATGTTCAATCGCAACTGAGAGGTGTGAAGCCAGGCACAGATGTCCTAGAATGCTGGGATGAACAGTTCCGACTTCAGATGCACGTGTGCTGTGATAACTTCCTGACTCCATTCTTGCAAAGAGTTCCAGAGGAAAAACTAAAATAAACTACTGCTTTGATATAACCTCTGTCCTCAATAGTTAATAGACTTTACTGCAAATACAAACTTGACAATGTCACACTCAGAGGTGGAGCCAGGATTTTCAGGTAGGGGGGGAAACCCCTCCAGCAATGAAAAATTACAGGAGTTGTTAGTAAGTAAGGAGTTGTTAGTGAGTAAGGAGTTGTTAGTGAGAAAGGACTTGTCCCTTGCTTTTCATTCGACGCGTGTGATCGGCATCGCGCTCCCTGAACGTGTTACCTTCAGGAAAGAAAAATAGACTTTTCTATTTTGGGTGGGGGGGGGGAAATGACCATGACGTATGTGGCGTCAACCCGCAACACACCTGAGTGAAGCGCTCTGCAATGCGTACCCCTACCATACGGCTCTTCGCGCGCCGTACTTCTACAGCGGTTCACAGCATGCCGGGAGATTTTAGGTGGCGCTTCCCTCCAGGCCAATTAAGTCATTGGCTTCTTGGAGTTTCAATACAAATCCGTGCAAAGAACGTGTACAACTGCTATCTTAAATATAAAGCAGAAACTACAGATGTTTGTTTGTGTGAAGCAGCAAAAACTCTCCAACGCTGAGCTCTGGCGTCAAGAAATTTGCACAGCTCACGCCGTCTGGAATTTCTAAGTGAACACGACTATTTTCCGCTCGCCAAGTCATTCCCTTTCGGAGTGGCAAAAATCGACCTGACGCAGAAGTGGGTAAAGGTTGAATTTCCTTGAGTGAAAACATCCGATTTAGGTAAATTTATTTGTTTCGGCTTCTTTCTTGCAAGCATCAATTTTTTCAGTGTTTTTCAGTGAATTATGAGGGAATATGAAATTAATCCAAGACAAGAATCCAAGTCCCGGGCAAAGCCGGGTAGTGAAGCTAGTTACTAATAAACCCCAATGATCCTATCGAAATTAGGGATTTTCGATCGGATCATTGGGGGGACACGTGCCACCCCACCCCCACTGGCTCCACCACTGTCACGCACTGGCACGGTTCACATGTGGTGGTGTGTCCAGACCCACGCCTGGCCACCTTCACCTGCTCAGTATTAATGCTTCCTCACTCCACCAAGTAATTCATTGAGGATCAATCAACACAGCCGAGGCTGTGTGTCTCTCTCTCCGCATGGTCGTGTGGATTTCCTTCCTGATCCCCGGGTTTCCCCTCCACATGTAGAGAGTGAACACCGCCACGCGTCTAGAGTGAACACCGCCACGCGTCTAGAGTGAACACCACCACGCATCTAGAGTGAACACCGCCACGCATCTAGAGTGAACACCGCCACGCATCCAGAGTGAACAACGCCACGCGTCCAGAGTGAACACCACCACGCGTCCAGAGTGAACACCACCACGCGTCCAGAGTGAACACCACCACGCATCCAGAGTGAACACCGCACCGCATCTAGAGTGAACACCGCCACGCGTCCAGAGTGAACACCGCCACGCGTCCAGAGTGAACACCGCCACGCGTCTAGAGTGAACACCGCCACGTGTCTAGAGTGAACACCGCCACGCGTCTAGAGTGAACACCGCCACGCATCTAGAGTGAACACCGCCACGCGTCCAGAGTTAACACCGCCACGCGTCCAGAGTGAACACCGCCACGCGTCCAGAGTGAACACCGCCACGCGTCCAGAGTGAACACCGCCACGCGTCCAGAGTGAACACCGCCACGAGTCCAGAGTGAACACCGCCACGCGTCTAGAGTGAACACCGCCACGCGTCTAGAGTGAACACCGCCACGCGTCTAGAGTGAACACCGCCACGCATCTAGAGTGAACACCGCCACGCGTCCAGAGTGAACACCGCCACGCGTCCAGAGTGAACACCGCCACGCGTCCAGAGTGAACACCGCCACGCGTCCAGAGTGAACACCGCCACGCGTCCAGAGTGAACACCGCCACGAGTCCAGAGTGAACACCGCCACGCGTCTAGAGTGAACACCGCCACGCATCTAGAGTGAACACCGCCACGCGTCCAGAGTGAACACCGCCACGCGTCTAGAGTGAACACCGCCACGCGTCCAGAGTGAACACCACCACGCGTCCAGAGTGAACACC
The DNA here is from genome assembly GCF_965212315.1 of Lampetra planeri. NCBI lineage: Eukaryota > Metazoa > Chordata > Hyperoartia > Petromyzontiformes > Petromyzontidae > Lampetra > Lampetra planeri. The sequence goes on along the minus strand of NW_027615227.1, from coordinate 38,276 downwards.
ACCACGCTGTTGACGAGCCTCACCTTGTTGTTATTGTTGTTGTGGGCAGGTCGCTTCTGAAAACAAGAGCGGGACAGCAGCTCAAGCGGGTGTGGCCTGGTAAAAAAATGGAAAAAAAACTGTGAATATTTAAAATAAAACAAAGTTACAAAGTAGCGAGCCAGGTGGAGAGAAATTTAAACATAAGCAAGATTACTCTTTGATTATTTCGGTAAAGACACGTAGAAAAAATTAAAAAATTAAATAATAGTTTCCATTTCATTTATTTGGTATAGCCCTGTGAGCCATTCGGCTCTTGAATCGGATGCAACCACAACAAACAAAAAACATGAACGAGAAAACATCGTTGGGGGGGACACGTGCCACCCCACCCCCACTGGCTCCACCACTGTCACACACTGGCACGGTTCACAGGTGGTGGTGTGTCCAGACCCACGCCTGGCCACCTTCACCTGCTCAGTATTAATGCTTCCTCACTCCACCAAGCAATTCATTGAGGATCAATCAACACAGCCGAGGCTGTGTGTCTCTCTCTCCGCGTGGTCGTGTGGATTTCCTTCCCGATCCCCGGGTTTCCCCTCCACATGTAGAGAGTGAACACCGCCACGCGTCTAGAGTGAACACCGCCACGCGTCTAGAGTGAACACCGCCACACGTCTAGAGTGAACACCGCCACACGTCTAGAGTGAACACCGCCACGCGTCTAGAGTGAACACCGCCACACGTCTAGAGTGAACACCGCCACACGTCTAGAGTGAACACCGCCACGTGTCTAGAGTGAACACCGCCACACGTCTAGAGTGAACACCGCCACGCGTCTAGAGTGAACACCGCCACACGTCTAGAGTGAACACCGCCACACGTCTAGAGTGAACACCGCCACGTGTCTAGAGTGAACACCGCCACACGTCTAGAGTGAACACCGCCACGCGTCTAGAGTGAACACCGCCACACGTCTAGAGTGAACACCGCCACGTGTCTAGAGTGAACACCGCCACGTGTCTAGAGTGAACACCGCCACACGTCTAGAGTGAACACCACCACGCTGTTGACAAGCCTCACCTTGTTGTTATTGTTGTTGTGGGCAGGTCGCTTCTGAAAACAAGAGCGGTACAGCAGCTCAAGCGGGCGTGGCCTGGTAGAAAATGAAAAAACAGTGAATATTTAAAATGAAACAAAGTTAAAAAGTAGCGAGACAGGTGCAGAGAAATTTAAACTTAAGCAAGATACTCTTTGGTTCTTTCGGAAAAGTCACGTAGAAAGAAATAATAAATTAAATAATTGCATGCGACGTTTCAATTGAAAACACAAGCAATCGTCATCAGGTAGAAATAAAAAAGGAAACAAACCTAGTAAACGTATAAATGTAATGCAATACAACACAGAGAGTCGGCTAACAAAAGCCAACACCCCACCTGGTTGATAACGTTCTTCCAAAGATTGCTCAATTTGAGAGAGACAAAACACAGACACGGAGACACATAGACAGAGATGACACAGACACACAGACACACAGAGAGACACACATAGGCACACAGAGAAACAACGCATCTGTGTCGAGGCCTTAAATAGAGAGAGAGGGGGGGTAGAGAGGGGGGGTAGAGAACTTAGCATGTCAATGCAAGGCCGTAGCCATGGAGTCAACATTGGGGGGAACCAAATCTTCCAGGGGGTCTGGGGCCCCCACTAGAAAAATATCTAAATTAAAAAACTCTTTTCCTGCCATTTCCTCCCTAAAATATATATTTTTAAATTCACGAGCACATGGGATGGATTTTGTTTTATTTGATACAATAATGTCTCATAGTGTATTGTATTACATTGCTCTGTTTTTTCTTTGTTACCTTTTATTGTTTCATAGCATGTATTGGCAGAGATTAGGGATTCATGAAGTACAACGCAATCATATGAACAGAAATCTTTCATTGTTATATGAAGACAAGTCCAGATTTTGTGGCCAAAGTTTAGCAAATTGTTGTTTTTATTAACATAGCATCGCAATTATTATTTACAAATATTTTTGATAGCAATATATTGGGGGGGGGGACATTTTGAGCATATTTGATTATAATTATTTTAACATATTATAGTTATTATATATTATAATTATTATAACATTATAATTACGGCTTTGTGTCAATGAGAGATTTGGAGGTTTGGTGACTGCACTTCATCAAACAAACTTAATAAAATTAGAAATGTAATGCAATGCAACACAGACAGTCGGTCAACACACGCATGGCCTGGCTGATCGCGTTCTTCCACAGATTGATCAACTAAGCGAGAGAATTGAAGCAAACGCCATCAGGCGAGGGCAGGAGGCAAGGCCCCGCGTTGTAAGTTCCGACCTGGACATCGCTTCCATGCTCGCTGCTACTCAATTGACATCCCTACGAGAGAGAGAGCGAGGCTCTACCTCGGTAAACAACAACCACCACAACCACCACCACAACCGCGATGAGAATTTCTCACCGTGGATTTCAGTTCCCGCGCGGAGCGGCAACTTTCCGTTACCTCGTGACGTCACGCGGCAGCAGGAGGTGACATGACGTCACTTGCGTGGTAAAAGACACTCCCCGCCCACAATGAGCGGCTCTGTAACTTAGATAAATTATGTTAATGAGCCTGGCCCAATCGTGGAGGGATGGAGCGTGGGTGCCGAACCGGTCACAACGAACTCGAGACGGCTTTGACGAATAAATTATGTTAATGAGCCACCAATCACTGGGTGTGGCTTTGCCCAAATAAGGATAGTACTTGAACAGATAACGAAAATGACCCCAGGCAGAGGTGACGTCACACTCAGCGCGTGGGGTGGGGTGAATACCTTGGTGACATGACGTCACTAGCGAGGAACACCTCCCGCTGGCGTTTCACGCCGATGAGGTAATGCTGAGTGGTGACGTCACAAAGCGGGGTTGGAGTTTAAGTTGATTTAGATTCATTTTCCATTACTCCCTCCCTTGAACAGAGACCCCTTGGGAGTGTGAGCTCAGCAACAACAATGTGGACATTATTGTATGTGTGTGTTCACACAGTGTGTGTGTGTACACTGTGTGTGTGTACACTGTGTGTGTACACACTGTGTGTGTACACACACTGTGTGTGTACGTACACTGTGTGTGTGTACATTGTGTGTGCACACTGTGTGTGTGTGTGCACACTGTGTGTGAGTGTACGCACTGTGTGTGTACGTGTACACTGTGTGTGTACACTGTGTGTGTGTACATTGTGTGTACACACTGTGTGTGTGTGTGTACACTGTGTGTGTGTGTACACTGTGGGGGGCACAGTAATCTCAGTCAGTCGACCAATGGCATTTTTTCACCAATTTATTTTCCAACTTTTTCATTTTATTTATTATTTTATATATTATTGTTCGTTTTCTATCTGCGTAACTGTACCAAAAGAACCAATACTATGGTAGTGCATTCTCTGTTTTTTTTCAGAGGTTCAAGGTTTAAATCCGACAGGCACACCTGGCTACCCCAGTAACATTCGCAAAAATATGCGCAGTCTGCTTAACGGCAAATGTAAAACAAAGCGTCGTGTCATTCACAACGCACAGGTCACTGCATGTTGGTGTCACGGTCAACATTGGGGTAATGCCAAACATTATCCAGAAACTACACAATGGAGATGGCGCGTCAATGATCGCCCCCTACCGACAGACTCGTGTCCACGTGCAGGTCCGTGCAGGGCTACCACCTTGTGCCACACAGGGGCAGCTGCCACTTAGGGGGGGGGGCACCTTTAGATCGTTTGAGATGAGATTCGATACGAAACACTGAGTTGCTGAGGCAATTAGGCAAGCGACTTATGAGTGAATGCTTGGGAGCTTCATCGTCTCTCGCTCCTGCCGACAGATGCACCCAGCCGACAGCTCCACAGATACCAGCCGCTCCTACTCTGCAGGGACAGCTACGCATGGTTCGAAATAAGTTCTAGATACACACAGACTCACACAGAGATCCATAGATTATCACCGTTGGTTACGTATGGTGCAAAAGACGTTCACCATACACACAGAGACCTATAGATGAGCACGGTTGGCTATGTATGGTGTGAAATCAGTTCCAGTCGCGTGTAGTCGTGGAAGTTGAACAGGTGTGTGTTGCTACTGACAGTAGTTGAATATGGTTGGATATACGCAGTTAGAGACAACAACCGCTATTCGCCACTAAGTGGCGGTGACGTCACCACGACGCTTGTGCCAGGCCACGTGCACCTTGAGGCCATGCGAAATGTCGAACGCCCACCGGCAGGTCACGGAGCAGACCCAGGTGCCACGGGTCGACTGAGATGACTGGCTGATGCACCACCTGTGCCCCCTACTGTGCCAACTTGCTGTGCTTTAGCCAACCAACGCTCCGCTCGTTGTTCTGAGCGTCGCTCCTCCACCTTCCGTTGTTGTTGGAGGGCGACTGCCTTGGGATGAACTGTGTAGACTCGTCCTAAGCCATCAGATTCACCGTCAGCAGCTCGTCGCTTCCATTTTTTTAGCAGTCCATGTATAGTAGGAGAGAACTTAATGGTAGAGCAGGTTGGCAGCAAATGGGTCACTTGGGCACAAAACCAAGAACGCCATCAGGGTGGTATCTAGTGGAGCCAGGGCCTGTTGTTGGGCATTTCCTTTGGTGACGTAGATGCGTTGAACATTTTTGAGGTGAAGTGCCAAATGGACGACTGTGGGGGAACGGTCATGGATGGGGAAGCCAAGAATACAGCAAATGGCCTCATTGTTGCTGATGTATCTTCCTTGGAAAGAAAGTTTGAGCTCATGCACACTTTGCCCCTCTCTTTTGTAATGCAAAGACAGCCATGTCAGGGCCTTTGTTGATGTATTGGCAAACATATTTGATGGCTTTTTTTTAGAATAGCAGAATTTCACATTAAAGTGGGGAACGATCCACCGGTTGTGAACCTTCATTAGCGAGTTAGTGGCAGGTCTGAGCGTTATCTGAAATCCACCATGCTCAGTATTTCTGTGACGATATCGAGGATAGCCATCATGGGCCGACTGAGTGTCTTGCAAGTAGTTCCGTGGATACCTCTTGGTACACCTGTGGTCTTGCATACATGTGTAATGCGGGCGTAAACGACCTTCCGGATGTGACGTCATGGGGGGAGGAGTTACGTCACGTGGGGGAGAGGGTTCAGAGCTAAAAGGGGAGAAACCGGAAGAGGAGGGGAGGTTGTTGGAGACTGGGAGAGAGTAAGGCCACGCAGGGCGAAGGCTGGGGAGAGTGACGAGATCGCCACACACACAGAGTACGGATAGGGCACCGTCGGCCAGCGGTGACCGACCCCGGAGAAGCGGGGAGCAGCGGTAAGGCTGCAGCGAGGGCAGCTGGGAGGCTGCACGAGGAGATTAGCAGTGAGGCTGCTACGGGAAAGTGGAAGAGCCGTGTGGGAAAAGTATACGAACCCGAATAAAGGACACCAAGCCAGATACCGTGGTCGAGTCCTTTATTACACATGGCGCATTTGGATAGAACTGGGCACATGGGCCATGGACCATTTGGTTGCAGACCACATAGAAAAAGGGCAGGGTCTGGATGGGGGTGAGATAGCTCAGCACTGATAAATGTGTCAATGTGACTTGCATCAATTGTTTCCCTCATCCATAGCGAAATGTGAGCACGAGGTGGACGACGTTTTTGCCACCCAATGGTGTGCAAGCTACTGTTTGTCTATCCAAAGACGCCACCTTCGTTAATCATAATAAGCATCTCATAAACTTTGAGTTTTTAGACCCTAGCTAACATGTCATGTCTGTCTGGTGGCTTTTGGATTGGATAAAGGTAAACCTGCAACTCCTTTCATTTGAGATTGCAAGTGAAGGTGATGAATCACGAAGGAATAGAAGTTTCTTTAGAGACAGTTTTGTGAGGATGTCTTTGTCCTGCAGCTTTGTAATTGGAGGAATCTTGACGTGGTACCCATCTTGGCCTTGCGACAGGAAAATGTGTTATTGTAGGGCATCGTATGCTCTTTCAGTGTCAGGAAATTGTGCGATGGTGTTTTCTTGGTATGGAAGAACAATGTCTCTCTCACAATGTTCCTCACCCACCGTAAGAAAGCAAGGTCAACAATATTTGGGGCATTGAACCTCCCTGCGTGCTCCCCGCTTAGGTGGAAAGGTGCGGTACGGAAAAATTTAAATGGGTGATATTCCCACGAATGTCACAAAACGATAGACGAAATTCAATGGGCTGTAGCTAAAAAAGTCCAACGTATTTAGCAGTATAACATATTAATCGGCAACGCAGTACTACAAATCAGTAAATATCGTGACGTGCGCAATCGAAACAATAGAAATGCATTGAAGAAATAAGATGAAATACGTTTACATTAAAGAGCAGCAGTACGTACAGGTAAGTTGAAAAGCAGACGACAGTCTAGATTATAGACTGGCAGTACGCCGACTCAATGACACAAGCATTGCTACACTCGACATAAAAAGCTGTCAATACGGTCAGCAGCTGAAAAAGCAGGATACAGTCGACATGAAAGGCTGGCAGTACACTGAGTGAGGTAAAGAAGCAGGCAACAGATTATAGACTGGCATACTCAATGCCCAAAAGCAAAATTAGCAGTGTAGATAACATGTAGTTTTTGCGACCAATATTATTTATAATAAACATTTTTGGGTCAGATCGCGTTATTATTTATGTGTCATAACCCTCCACCACCCGACACGGCCAATCAGCAAAAAACCCAAAAAGTTCACCATGAGAACCTCATTTGCCAGTAAAAATATGATAATTGTTTTTTTACCCTTCTATCGGGCAACAAAACTGACACCTTTTTACAAGGAGTCATGTTTGCATAGACCACAATACCTGCAGTCATAATACAAGCAAAAGACATAACTCTGATAATGTGCACTGGTCTTGAAGTTGATTGGTCCACACCCGAGACAGCTTTCCTTAGAGCCTAGTCTCACATGGGTTGGACCAGATGACGCCAAAAGGCAAAAAGTTCCCTACTTCAGCCCACCGGTGTGTTGAAGAGTGAATCCACAACATTTACAATTTTTTAGTACGACTTTTCGCTAGTAATTACATCCAGCATCATCGGGCAATTCGCCAGAATCGTGCCAATGCACCGAAGTTAATTAACGAGCAGGCAGCAGGCAACAGCACGGACTGGCAGTGCACCGTCTCAGCTTCATAGAAACACAGCTAAACAAGAACATATTTAGCAACCAAATAGTGCAATATTAGTTTTCTACACACAAACATTTTTATTGTAATATTTGGCAACTTATTTGTTTCATAATAGTAAACAATAAACCTGAGTTCTTAGCGAAAGATTAAATAAAATTGTACTTCACATTGCCGTGGTGAGGCCTAGTCCAATGCAGAGCCCGCGGCCTCGCCGAGATTGCCAAGCCGGAGGAGGTTGCACATTGCCAGGCTGGGCCGCTCTCCCCACCCGCACTGCAATAATGCCATCTAAGTGCTCTAATATTAATATCAACGGACTTTATAGCAGTAACTGCATTGTGTGTATATTTTTTAAGCATTGTTAACGCGAATGAGATTTGTATCGATCGTGTGTGCGTTGCTAGGAGTGCAATTGCGTGAACACAGAGAGACAAAAATGACATTTATATATAACGCACTACTTTAACTGTGATGAACGCTGCACTGTCATTTTCATGCAGGGGGCGCTGTAAACCTACGTGCCCCCTGCATGAACGACGGAGGCGCAAGGACAGACGTTCGATCACGTTGGAATCGATCTGCAGACGGCGGTCTTCTCGCACGGCCAACTCTGTCACCTTACCTCGATTCCACGATCCCAACCAGGTGAAAGTCTGCATCGAACCGAACCCCCCGGCAAGGCCATTTACCTCACGACGAGACAAAATTCACACCAAATGTCGTTTTCAATTAAGTCTTACAGATGTAAAATGATATAAGCTTTTAATGAATACAATTATCTATTTAAAAAATAACAGTTCAAAGATGTTTCATTTTAAAACTTCAAAACGGAGCATCGGGAGTTTGCGTGGATGCGTCGTTCGTGTGCAATTTTTTTCGTGACTTTCCTGGCCGAAAGCCGTAAATGGTTGAGGGGCACCACAGGCCGTCCGGCTTGCTTCAACCCATGGTTGTGAACATCCAGACGTTAATCGGCAAGGACCATTTCTTGTCCAAGTTCGCCAACATATATGACATGAAGCAAAATAATGAGTGTTGTTGTGGAGAATGTATCTACTAGATGTGCTCTGCCTTGTAACCAAATACAAATCTGTACCAAAAATGCATTCCAAATATGCTCTTAAAATTACCTCCTTGCAATGAAGCAGATCAGCAGACACGACATCTTTCATTTATCGATCTCTCCACGAAACAAAGGAATGTTTTACACAAACTATAACTAGCACAGACTTCTGGGAGTGCACCATTGATTCAGTGCAAGCCACCTGTGCACCCCGATTGGTGCACAGAGTCTCAACAGCAGCCGGTGTTGCTTCAACCGATAGTTACGGACATCCAGACGTTAATCAGCAAGGAGCATTTCTAGTCCGAGTTAAACAAAATCTACGTCAACACGTAATGCAAAATTATAATTCGTGTTGTAGAGAATGTATCTCCTCTACATGTAACTTTTGAGTGGTATTCCTTGTAACTGATGAACAATCCAAATGTGCTCCCTATTTCAAAGACAATGAGTTGCTCCAGAGGGAGATGCTTCCTGAAAACACAAAAGTACCCTTTGACCTGTATCACAAGAACAAGGAGTCTCACCTGAGTGATCTGTACAGGTTACTTCCAAAAACACACACTGTGTCCTAACATCACTTATTCAATGTTTGACCCTTATAGACAAAATGGTACATGTACGCACACAATCAGACAAGTATTCATTCAAAATTAGTGACAGGCATATTAACAAAATTGAATTACTGCACTGAAATATACTGCATTAGGTTACATCGTATTAACAAGATAAACAAAAAACAATGTCTGCTTAACAGTGTATATACAACGTACTATTGCGCCATTCAAAACAAGTAGGCCATTGCATGTTTAATGTAGCAAATTCTAAAAACATTACCTACAAATTCCACAACCAAGATGCCACATCAACCATCACCCCCTACTGACAGGCTCTTGTCCACATGTAGTACCGTGCAGGGCCACCACCTTGTGCCACACAAGGGCAGCTGCTACTTGGGGATGTTTCGAGTGTTTGAAATGAGATACGATACAAAACTCCGAGTTGTCGAGGCGATTAAAGCAAGCACCATATAAATGCAATTCATAACATAGTGAATGCGTGGGAGCTTTTTGGCTCCCGCTCCTGGTTAGAGATCAATGCAACCCACAGGTCCACAAAGACTGGCCGCTCTTACCCTGCAGGGTGAACCTAGGAATTGAGCGTTCAACTTCACATTCTCGTCATTCAAGGCCTGTGACAAAGGTGCATCTATTGGAGCGATATTGTCTCTGGCTTACACATCTACCGGGTCTCCATTTGACTTTGTATTGTCTCGGAGGAAGTCCACCCACACCTCCACTTCCACAAACTGCTGGGAGTTGCCTCGCTCTGCTTCACAGTCAGAATTCTCCTCCTGCTTCACGTTGCCTCTATCGATGTGGAGGTCAGATTTTGGAGTTGACTCTTCATCTTCACATTTTACCTTCACTTCTTCGCTCTTCACCATCACTTCTTCACATTTCACCTTCACCTCCTCATATTTCACCTTGACACCTTTAAAAGCGTCCAAGCTGGGATTTTTTTCCGGTTCTTGTTTCATGAGGGATGGGCTCATTACGGCACTTTGACTTTCACAAGCTGATATCAGACTCCGCTCCTTGTGGATATTATGATGCTTGTGTGTTCTCTGGTGTTTTTTAAGAGTCGATGAACTTGCAAACGCCTTCCCACACACACTGCACTTGCAGGGTTTCTCTCCCGTGTGTGTTCTCTGGTGTGGTACAAGAGCAGATGACTGTGCAAACGCCTTCCCACACACACTGCACTTGAAGGGTTTTTCTCCCGTGTGTGTTCTCTGGTGTGTTGCAAGAGTAGATGAAAGTGCAAACGCCTTCCCACATACACTGCACTTGAAGGGTTTCTCTCCCGTGTGTGTTCTCTGGTGTGCTACAAGAGTAGATGAATCTGAAAACGCCTTCCCACACACACTGCATTTGAAGGGTTTTTCTCCCGTGTGTGTTCTCTGGTGTGTTACAAGAGTATATAATTGTGCAAACGCCTGCCCACACACACTGCACTTGAAGGGTTTTTCTCCCGTGTGTGTTCTCTGGTGTTTTACAATAGTAGATGACTTTGTAAACGCCTTCCCACACACACTGCACTTGAAGGGTTTCTCTCCCGTGTGTGTTCTCTGGTGTTCTACAAGAACATATGACTGTGCAAACGCCTTCCCACACACACTGCACTTGAAGGGTTTTTCTCCCGTGTGTGTTCTCTGGTGTGTTGCAAGAGTAGATGAAAGTGCAAACGCCTTCCCACATACACTGCACTTGAAGGGTTTCTCTCCCGTGTGTGTTCTCTGGTGTTTTACAAGATGAGCTGAATCTGAAAACGCCTTCCCACACACACTGCACTTGCAGGGTTTCTCTCCCGTGTGTGTTCTCTGGTGTTCTACAAGAGTATATGACTTTGCAAACGACTTCCCACACACACTGCACTTGAAGGGTTTCTCTCCCGTGTGTGTTCTCTGGTGTGCTACAAGAGTAGATGAATCTGAAAACGCCTTCCCACACACACTGCATTTGAAGGGTTTCTCTCCCGAGTGTGTTCTCTGGTGTACTACAAGAGCAGATGACTGTGCAAACGCCTTCCCACACACACTGCATTTGAAGGGTTTCTCTCCCGAGTGTGTTCTCTGGTGTACTACAAGAGCAGATGACTGTGCAAACGCCTTCCCACACACACTGCATTTGAAGGGTTTCTCTCCCGAGTGTGTTCTCTGGTGTGCTACAAGAGCAGATGACTGTGCAAACGCCTTCCCACACACACTGCACTTGCAGGGTTTCTCTCCCGAGTGTGTTCTCTTGTGTGCTACAAGAGCAGATAACTGTGCAAACGCCTTCCCACACACACTGCATTTGAAGGGTTTCTCTCCCGAGTGTGTTCTCTGGTGTGCTACAAGAGCAGATAACTGTGCAAACGCCTTCCCACACACACTGCACTTGAAGGGTTTCTCTCCCGAGTGTGTTCTCTGGTGTGCTACAAGAGCAGATGACATTGCAAATGCCTTCCCACACACACTGCATTTGAAGGGTTTTTCTCCCGTGTGTGTTCTCTTGTGTGTTGCAAGAGTAGATGAAAGTGCAAACGCCTTCCCACACACACTGCACTTGAAGGGTTTCTCTCCCGTGTGTGTTCTCTGGTGTTTTACAAGATCTGATGAATCTGAAAACGCCTTCCCACACACACTGCACTTGAAGGGTTTTTCTCCCGTGTGTGTTCTCTGGTGTGTTACAAGAGTATATAATTGTGCAAACGCCTTCCCACACACACTGCACTTGAAGAGTTTTTCTCCCGTGTGTGTTCTCTGGTGTTTTACAAGAGTAGATGACTTTGCAAACGCCTTCCCACACACACTGCACTTGAAGGGTTTTTCTCCCGTGTGTGTTCTCTGGTGTGTTGCAAGAGTAGATGAAAGTGCAAACGCCTTCCCACACACACTGCACTTGAAGGGTTTCTCTCCCATGTGTGTTCTCTGGTGCTGTGTCAAATGTTCAGGACAATTCGTGCTGTATGAACACCGGTCGCATTGTTGCCTTGTCGCACCGAGCTGCGCCGAGTGCCTTTGCTCCATCAGACCAATTCTGCAGAGGAAAGTACAGAGGAAGCGTCAGTTGCAGACAGAAAACAAAATATCTACACGTCAGTAGAGGCACAGAGGAATGCATATACACAGTCACACGTGACTTACACGTCTATATTCATGATATAGTGAAAAAGCTTCCAAAATTCATCACGCGGGCTGTTATGGCACACAATGAGAGGGCAAATGGTCACAAATTTCGGCTGTCTGGCTACAAAAGGAATATTTATGAAAGCTAAATTCAGTTGACATAGCAAAAGGTGTTGAAAATAATACTATTTGTGTTATGCAGAAATTCATAAATTCATGTTCAATCGCAACTTAGAGGTGTGTTGTATATATAGACCTTTTCCAAAAATATATATTAAGAATAATTCGACCCATTTTTTTCCTTAAATAATTAATAAATGAAACCAACACTCAACTCCGCTACCCCTCAAGCCACACCAAGCATCTGGAGGTCATTAAACAACAAACTTCGGAGCAAAGAGGGGTTCGCGACTATCTGGAAATCTCCAGGCTGGCAGATGACCATATGACATGACCTCCCCGGACGTTTTGGACAGTTCACAAACAAATCTCCAGAGCACATAGCAGAGACAAACGGACGTTACAACTCACATTTTCTTTCACGGCAAAAGTTTGAAACTCGTCAAAAAGAACAAATCGACGTTATAGACTGCAGTCTATACGAGCGGCTTTATACTGGTAGGAACGAAGTGGACCAGACACCAATAGATTATATCGTCCGTCCGTTTGTCCATTTGTCCGTCCGTCCGTCTGTGTAGCAACATCGCCCCCTACTGCAAACACTTGGCATGACCCTACAAAAACCTTGAGACTCAGTGACGCTATCCTGGCTAAACAAGTGTAACATTCCCTTATAATTCCCTCAGATAGCTTTTAATTAAAACATTTAAATTAATGAGGCTTTCCTGGCTAAACACGTGTAACATTCCTTATAATTCCCTGAGATAGCTTTTAATTAAAACTTTGAAATTAAATAAAAAAACTCACAGCGCCCTAAAGCCTACAGCTAGGCCTAAAGCCTAGAACTAGGCCTGAAACTCTCCCTTTGTATCGTACCCCCGCGTGTGTGAAAGGGAGTTAATGTTTCACAATGTTACATTCCCTGATTTTTTTAAATAGAAACATTTAAATTTCAAGCTTTTACATTAATAATTAAAACATTTAAATTAAATATTAACTCACAGCGACCTAAAGCCTACAGCTAGGCCTAAAGCCTAGAAATAGGCCTCAAAGTCTCCCTTCGTATCGTCCGATTAGGTGTAGCAACATCGCCCCCTACTGCAAACACTTGGCAGGACCCTACAAAAACCTACAGTGGGGCTTTCCTGGCTAAACAAGTGTAATAATACATTATGTTTATATTTTTTGATATTCGTTCCTACCAGCCCACCCCGCAGGGTCCTGTTTATTATTTATTTTATTTCACCCTTATTCAACTCGTATATCATTTTGTATTGTATCTTTCTATCCATGTAACTTCACCAAGAGAACCAAGGAATGTGCATTCTGGTAGACAAGAAAGTGAGCGCTTGGTTATATCTCCAGCCTCGGGATATCAAAATATAACTCAAAATAAAACACCGATCCCTGGTGACACAGACTTACAACAAAGCTTGGCAAAACCCTCGGAATAATGGTAACAACGAGGGGCATTACGAATCTTGGTTAAACATGAACCAAATAATAACCACGAGATATTAGACCCGGGGTAACTCATAAGAGGTACAAGAAATAGGTCCAACACACACAAGACCAGATAATGTGTATTCCATGGAATCAAAGCCTCCCCGGCCACCTTTGTCTTCCAACAATTTGACACAAACACATGGCAGCCACAATTACGTATGAAGGGTGTCTGGCCTTGAGCTAACAAACACAACGAAGGGGGGGGGGATGCCAACAAGCATAAACTTAGACGGAAAACAGCCCGTCCGGGGTCATCAAGGGAAGGGGGGGGGGGCATTCAGGCGCGGCCGCGGAGAGAGGACGGTGACAAAGGGCATCTGTTTTTTTTCTCTCGCAAGAGACGCACAGAGAGGGGAGGGAATTTCAGATATAACCAACGACACAGATCATGCAATTCAGTCTTGCAAAGGGGCAAACTCCGGGGCATGGCCTCGAGATCAACCATGGGTGTCGTGTCTCGTGAAGCGAAGGGACGATGTGTGTTAAGAGCTGAGTTCGGCATGAACTGACAGAGTATCGCTGAAAGTTTATTCTACATTCATCCTGATGTTTTGAGTCGCTTGTGGAATCGAGGGTTTGCGATAAGTTGTATTGTACCAAGCTATCAGAGTTGCGTAAGAGGTGTGCTAATACAATTTACAAGTTTTGAGAGTCAGTGATCCAGCCAGCGACGAGCAGCTCACAGCAGCAGCCCTCTTAGAAGAAGGGTGGAGAGCACGAAAGTTGAGCAACGACAAGGCGAAGCCCGGAAGTGAGGGCGGGAGAGGTAACACAATGCCAGTGCAAAACTGGCAGCTGCACGCCAAGGGCGAAAGCAAGGAGAGAGAAAGGAGAGAGCACGGAGCAGTGGAAAGAGCCTGAGCCAGCGCAAGCCCTGAAGTGAGGGCGGGTGTCCGTGTGAAGCTGGCAGCTGCACGATCAAGGAGAGAGCACGGAGCAGTGGAAAGAGCCTGAGCAGCCGCCCGTGAGCAAGAGTGTCAGCGCCAGCGAGAGCGCCGTGGGTTCGACCCACACACACACCGACCAGCACCAGCTGGGAACCAATGCCAGAGTGAGGAGCGGCGACCAGCAGACAAGCTGCGCACGCTATCTGACGACGGAATCATCGCACACCGCCGACGGCGAGCATCACGCCAACTCAACCAGCAGTGAAGAGAGCTGCAACGCCAAGAGGAAGAGTGCCGTGTGTTTAATACACACACACACACGTACACACAGCTACACACACACACACGTACACACAGCTACACACACACACGTACACACAGCTACACACACACACAGCTACACACACACACAGCTACACACACACACACACAGCTAAACACACACACACACAGCTACACACACACAGCTACACACACACACACGTACACTCAGCTACACACACGTACACTCAGCTACACACACACACGTACACACAGCTACACACACACACGTACACACAGCTACACACACACGTACACACAGCTACGCACACACACGTACACACAGCTACACACACACACACACGTACACACAGCTACACACACACACACGTACACACAGCTACACACACACACACGTACACACAGCTACACACACACACACGTACACACAGCTACACACACGTACACACAGCTACACACACACACACACACAGCTAAACACACACACACACAGCTACACACACACACGTACACTCAGCTACACACACACACGTACACACAGCTACACACGTACACTCAGCTACACACACACACGTACACACAGCTACACACACACACACACGTACACTCAGCTACACACACACACACACGTACACACAGCTACACACACACGTACACACAGCTACACACACACGTACACACAGCTACACACACACACGTACACACAGCTACACACACACGTACACACAGCTACACACACACACGTACACACAGCTACACACACACACGTACACACAGCTACACACACACACGTACACACAGCTACACACACGTACACACAGCTACACACACACACGCAGTCCCAGCGGCCCTGCTGGGAATTCCGAGGTATTTTCAGCACAAGGAACGCCGTACCGCGTATTCCGCCAAGTCAACAAGTGGAAAAGAAGACACACGCACACAACACGCATATCGGGACGAATAAGATGAAAAGCATTTACTGCCCATTGAGTTACGTGGATACGGTCGTTCAGAAGTATTTTTGTCATTCCTTTTCGATGATTGCATAATCTTGCCAATGAATTAATTGACGTATACTTTTGCTTTCGGGAAATGTTTTTTTATTGCCGTTCGTATGAATATCGTCGCATGCATGTTTAAGGACGTTTTCCTATCGCCGTATATGCTCGCGTTACTCTGAGGAATTAATCGAATGTTCTGTTACCCAGTAAACAACGTAATCATTGAGGGTTAAATGTACGGATCAATGAGAACATCTCCAGGGGTACTGTGTTGACAATTCCAAGCATAAGAGTTCGAATATTAAAGTTTTATGTTATTGGTTAGAAATTTAAATTTCTTAACACAAAAGAGTCCGAGTGGTGCCTTCCTAAGTTCATGCGTAATGATCTCAATTATGAGAACTGTATCCTGCGGTGAGATTTGAATTTGGAGACACGAAGACACAATCAGTAAATGTTAAAACGAGACTAATTGTATTATCCCGAGTGATAATACGACCCTAGACAACGAAGATAAGCGTAATTATCATAACTGCATACATTAGCATAATTGCATACAGTTGCATAACTTAATAGGATCACCTCCCTAATTAGCATAATTTCGGATAATTACACATTTTTCCTATTTACATTTAATTTTTATTATTTTTAATTAATTTTTCAAGGCCCAACATATACAACAGGTGTGAAGCCAGACAGGCTCACGATGTCCTTGAATGCTGGGATGAACAGATCTGACTTCACCTGCATGTGTGTGCTGTGTTAACTTCTTGACTGTTTCCATTCTTAGAAAGAGCTCCAGAGGAAAACAAAAAACAAACTACAGCTTTGATATAACCTCCCTGTTCAATAGAGTTAATAGACTTTACTGCAAACACAAACTTTACACTGTCACACACTGGCATGGCTCACAGGTGGTGGTGTATTAATGCTTCCTTACTCCACCAAGAAATTCATTGAGGATCAATCAACATCGCCGAGGCTGCGTCTCTCTCCCCGTGGTGTTAACTACCTCTCCTGGTATACAGGAAGTCGTGGGTTCGATCCCGACCCTGACCCCCGGTTGTCCCCATCTCGACATGCAGAGAGTGAACACCACCACACGTCTAGAGTGAACACCACCACACGTCTAGAGTGAACACCGCCACGCGTCTAGAGTGAACACCGCCACGTGTCTAGAGTGAACACTGCCACGCTGTTGACGAGCCTCACCTTGTTGTTGTTGTGGGCAGGTCGCTTCTGAAAACAAGCGCGGTATAGCAGCTCAAGCGGGCTTGGCCTGGAATAAAAAAAGAAAAACTAAGAATATTAAAAGTAAAACAAAGTTACAAAGTGGCGAGCCGTGTGAAGACAAATTAAACTTGAGCGAGAGAATTGAAGCAAACGCGATCAGGCGAGGGCAGGAGGCAAGGCCCCGCGTTGTAAAATTCCAACTTGGACATCGCTTCCATGCTCGCTGCTACTCAAATAACATCCCTACGAGAGAGAGAGCGAGGCTCTACCTCGGTAAACAACAACCACCACAACAACAACAACCACAACAACAACAACCACCACAACAACCGCGATGAGAATTTCTCACCTCGGATTTCAGGGCGAGCGCTGAGCGGCAACTTCCTGTTACATCGTGACGTCACGAGGCAGGAGGTGACATGACGTCACTTGCAAGAAAAGACACTCTCCTCCCACAACGAGCGGCTCTGTAACTTAAATAAATTATGTTAATGAGCCGCCAGTCACCGGGCGTAGCTTTGCCCAAATAAGGATTGGCACTGGAACAGATATCGGCAGCGGCCGAGCGGAGGTGACGTCACGCTCAAGAGCGCGTGAGTTGGGTGGGGTGAATACCTTGGTGACATGACGTCACTAGCGAGGCACACCTCCCCCTGGCGTTTGACGCCGATGAGGTCACGCTGAGCGGCGACGTCAGAGGGCGGGGTCAGAGTTCAAGTTTGTTGACAGAAGGGGAGCGGCAGTGACGTGGTGAGCGCTGCGCTCCGCACCGACCAGCCGAGTTCCATTCCCGCTCGTGGCCAACACCGCCAGTGACGACTTTCTGAGCCGGTCCTGAGCCTCCCCTACGTCGACTCAGCCTCAAACGAGTCCCCGGTGCGGTGTGTCAACATCGCCACTGGGGAGACAAAGGCGGCCGGGCGTGGTGCTGGCCACCCACCCCCTCGTGTGCCCCTACAGTCTGTTAAGGCTGTACGGGGGGGGTCTTTGTCTTTGTGTGTTGGGAGCAAGTTTGAGTGGCGTGTAGCCGTGGGAGTTGAACGGGCGCCTGCTGCTACTGACAGTCGTTGACTGCGGTTGGACAGACGCTGATAGACAGACACAGACAGACAAGACAGGCGGACAGACACAGACAAGAGGAACACAGAGACACAGAGACGACATAGACAGAGACAGGCAGAGAGACACAGGCAGAGAGACACACAGAGGCAAACAGAGAGACAGACGGACAGAGATGTTGAATCGAACACACTGAACTCGATCCATTGAAAGTTTCCTCGATCTTTGCCCATCCCCGGAAGTCGTTCTAGTTTCTATTTATTTCCCTGTGTGGTGTGTAGTGTAAGCAATGTGGGATATCAATGTACACAGATACGAACAAGATCAGCAGACGTCTTTCATTTATCAGTCTCTCCGCGAAACAAAGGAATGTTTTACACAAAATATAACTACTGCAGCATTCAGTGCAAGTCAACTGTGGACCGGTTTTGGTGTACAATTTATACATAAATATATAAGCACACGACTTCATTTATCTGTGACGAACGCTGCACTTTCCATCGCTTTCATGCAGGGGGCACTGCAAACCTACGCGCCCCCTGCATGAACGACGGAGGCGCAGGGACAGACGTTCGATCACGTTGGAATCGATCTGCAGACGGCGGTCTTCTCTCAACCAGGTGAAAGTCCGCATCAAACAGAATCCGCGGCAAGGCAATCTACTTAACGACGAGAGAAAATTCACACGAAATGTCGTTTTCAATTAAGTCTTCCAGATGTAAAATGATATAAGCTTTTAAAGAAGAAATACAATTATCTAATGCAAAACATAATACAATTCAAAGTTGTTTCATTTTGAAACTTCAAAACGGAGCATCGGGTGCTTGCGTGAATGCATCGTTCGTGTGCATTTTTCGTGACTTTCCTAGCCCAAGGCCGTAAATGGTTGTGAGGGGGCTGTAGGCAGTCCGGCTTGCTTCAACCCATGGTTGTGAACATCCAGACGTTAATCGGCAAGGACCATTTATTGTCCTAGTTCGCCAACATATAAGACGTCATGCAAAGTTCTAATGAGTGTTGTTGTGGAGAATGCATCTACTAGATGTGCTCTGCCTTGTAACCGAATACAAATCTGTACCAAAAATGCATTTCAAATATGCTCTTAAAATTACCTCCTTGCTATGAAGCAGATCAGCAGACACGACATCTTTCATTTATCGATCTCTCCACGAAACAAAGGAATGTTTTACACAAACTATAACTAGCACAGACTTCTGGGAGCGCGTCATTGATTCAGTGCAAGCCACCTGGGGACCCTTATTGGTGCACAGCGTCTCAAGAGCAGCCGGGCTTGCTTCAACCGATAGCTTCAAACATCCAGACGTTAATCAGTAAGGAGCATTTCTAGCCCTAGTTAGACGAAATTTGTGTCAACACGTAATACCAAATTATAATTCAAGTTGTAGAGAATGTATCTACACTACGTGTAACTTTTGAGTGGTTTGCCTTGTAATTGATGAATGATCCGAGTGTGCTCCCTATTTCAAAGACATTGAGTTGCTCCAGAGGGAGATGCTTCCTGAAAACACAAAAGTACCCTTTGACCTGTATCACAAGAACAATGAGTCTCACCTGAGTGATCTGTACAGGTTACTTGCAAAACACACACTGTGTCCTAACATGACTCATTCAATGTTTGACCCTTATAGACAAAATGGTACATGTACGCACACCATCAGACAAGTATTCATTCTAAATTCGTGACAGGCATATTAACAAAATTGAATTACTGCACTGAAATATACTGCATTAGGTTACATCCTATTAACAAGAAGCTAATGAAAAAAAATACGCACCGTCTGCTTAACAGTGTATGTACAACATACTAATGCACCATTCAAAACGAGTCGGCCATTGCATGCTGGCATCTGGGTAAAAATTTAGCAAATTCTAAACATTACCTACAAACTTCACAACTGAGATGCCACATCAACCATCGCCCCCTACTGACAGGCTCTTGTCCACATGCAAGCCGGTGCAGGGCCACCACCTTGTGCTACACAGGGGCAGCTACTACTTGGGGATGCTCTTGGAGTGTTTGAGACGAGATACGATGAAAACTCCGAATTGCCGAGGCAATTAAGCAAGCACAATATAAATGCAATTGATAACAGTGAATGCTTGGGAGCTTATTGGCTCTCGCTCCTGGTTAGAGATCTACCCAACACACAGGTCCACAAAGACTGGCCGCTCTTACCCTGCAGGTTGAACCTAGGAACTGAGTGTTCAACTTCACATTCTTGTCATTAAAGGCCTGTGACAAAGGTGCATCTATTGGAGCGGCATCGTCTAAGGCAGTGGTTCTTAACCTTGTTGGAGGTACTGAACCCCACCAGTTTCATATGCGCATTCAGAGAACCCTTCTTAATTGGAAAAATAAAATTATTTTTTCAAATTCAAAACATAGGTACATGTTTTACTGGTGCACAATCATGAGTCAGGTGTGTGTCTTAACCTCCGCCGAACCCCTGAGACTGACTCACCGAACCCCTGGGGTTCGATCGAACCCAGGTTAAGAACCACTGGTCAAAGGCTTACGCATCTCCCGGGTCTCCATTTGACTTTGTATTGTCTCGGAGGAAGTCCACCCACACCTCCACTTCCACAAACTGCTGGGAGTCGCCTCGCTCTGCCTCACAGACAGAATTCTCCTCCTGCTTCACGTTGCCTCCATCGATGCGAAGGTCCCATTTGGGAGTTGAATCTTCATCTTCACATTTTACCTTCACTTCTTTGCTCTTCACCATCACGTCTTCACATTTCACATTCACCTCTTCATATTTCACCTCGTTACCTTTAAAAGTGTCCAAGCTGGGATTTTCTTCCGGTTCTTGTTTGATGAGCGATGGGCTCATTGCAGCACTTTGACTTTCACAAGCTGATTTCACACTCCACTCCTGGTGGATCTTCTGATGCTTGTGTTCTCTGGTGTCTTTGAAGATGTGGTGACCATGCAAACGCCTTCCCACACACACTGCACTCGAAGGGTTTTTCTCCCGTGTGTGTTCTCTGGTGTGCTACAAGAGCAGATGACTGTGAAAATGCCTTCCCACACACACTGCACTTGAAGGGTTTCTCTCCCGTGTGTGTTCTCTTGTGTTTTACAAGAGTAGATGAATCTGAAAACGCCTTCCCACACACACTGCACTTGAAGGGTTTCTCTCCCGTGTGTGTTCTCTTGTGTGTCACAAGAGCAGATGACTGTGCAAACGCCTTCCCACACACACTGCACTTGAAGGGTTTCTCTCCCGTGTGTGTTCTCTGGTGTGCTACAAGAGCAGATGACTGTGCAAACGCCTTCCCACGCACACTGCACTTGAAGGGTTTCTCTCCCTTGTGTGTTCTCTGGTGTGTTACAAGATCATATGACTGTGCAAACGCCCTCCCACACACACTGCACTTGAAGGGTTTCTCTCCTGTGTGAGTTCTCTGTTGTGTTACAAGATCATATGACTGTGCAAACGCCCTCCCACACACACTGCACTTGAAGGGTTTCTCTCCTGTGTGAGTTCTCTGGTGCCGTGTCAAATGTTCAGGACGATCCGTGCTGTATGCACACTGGTCGCATTGATGCCTTTTTGCACCGAGCTGCGCCGAGTGCCTTTGCTCCATGAGACCAATTCTGCAGAGGCAGCGACAGCTGCAGACAGAAACAAAGAATATCCACACCATCTACACGTCAGTATCGAGGCACAGAGGAATGCATATGTAGGGGTGTTAGAGAGAGAGCCCGTTATGCATGGCAGCCTATGGTAAACAAACACAGTAGGCGGGGCTACATGTGTGCACAAGCAGGTGCCCTCTGCGACGTCCGTACCAGAGCCAGAGCCAGTGCTGGTCTGGACTCTGGGTACCGGGCCCGACTGACCAGTGTCGGGCCAAGATAGCCTCCCCTAGCCCATTAGTGGAGGACTCAGAGGCAGGCTAGGGTTAGCCTAGAGGTGTGTCCTCAGATAGACGGGTGAGGGGGCCGATACCCCCTCAATTGTGTATGTCACAAAGTTGGTGTTCAAATAAACAAGTGTGCCTCCAACTCCGGTGTCAACGAGTCGTAAGCGTTACTACACATATATACACAGTCACACGTGACTTACACGTCTATAGTTATTCATATATTTATGATATAGTAAAAAAGTGTCCCAAATTCATCACATGGGCTGTTATGGCACACAATGAGAGGGCAAATGGTTATAACCGTGCCTGGAAGCCCTCGTATCTTCAAAATGAACGTTAATCCAAAACTCAGCACACAATTTCAGCTGTCTGGCTTCTAAATAAATGTTTATGAAAGCTAAATTCAGCTGACATAACAATGGGTGTTGAAAATAATACTATTTGTGTTATGCACAAATGCATAAATTAATGTTCAATCGCAATTTAGAGGTGTGAAGCCAGGCACAGATGTCCTTGATTGCTCGGATGAGCAGTTCCGACTTAAGCTGCTGCACGTGTTTGCTGTGATCACTTCCTGACTCCATTCTTACAAAGAGTTCCAGAGGAAAACTAAAATAAACTACCGTTTTGATATAACCTCTGGGCTCAATAGAGTTAATAGACTTTACTGCAAATACAAACTTGACACTGTCACACACTCAGAGGTGGAGCCAGGATTTTCAGGTAGGGGGAGGAAACCCCTCCAGCAATGAAAAATTACAGGAGTTGTTAGTAAGTAAGGAGTTGTTAGTGAGAAAGGAGTTGTTAGTAAGAAAGGACTTGTCCCTTGCTTTTCATTCGACGCGTGTGATCGTCATCGCGCTCGCTGAACGTGTTGATGCCTTCAGGAAAGAAAAATAGACTTTTGTATTTGGGGGGGGGGGGGGGGGGGAAATGACCATGACGTATGTGGCATCAACCCGCATCACACCTGAGCTAAGCGCTCTGCAATGCTTACCCCCCTACCACATGGCTCTTCGCGCGCCGTACTTCTACAGCTGTTCACAGCGTGCCGGGAGATTTTAGGTGGCGCTTCGCTCCTGGCCGATGAAGTCAATGGCTTCTCGGAGTTTCAATCCTAATCCGTGTGAAGAACGGGTACAACTGCCATCTTAAATATAAAGCAGAACTTACACGTGTTTGTTTGTGTGCAGCAGCAAAAACTCTCCAACGCTGAGCTCTGGCGTCATGAAATTTTCACAGCTTATGCTGTCTGAAATGTCTAAGCGAACGCCGCGTCATTCCCTTCCCGAGTGGCAAAAATCGACCTGACATAGCAGTGGGTTCAGGTTGAATTTCCTTGAGTGAAAACATCCGATTTAGGTAAATTGAAGTGTTTCGGCTTCTTTCTTGCAAGCATCAATTTTTTCAGGGTTTTTCAGTGAATTATGAGGGAATATTAAATTAATCCAAGACAAGAATCCAAGTCCCGGGCAAAGCCGGGTAGTGAAGCTAGTTACTAATAAACCCCAATGATCCTATCGAAATTACGGATTTCTATCGGATCGTTGGGGGGGCAAGTGCCACCCCACCCCCACTGGCTCCACCACTGTCACACACTGGCACGGTTCACAGGTGGTGGTGTGTCCAGACCCACGCCTGGCCACCTTTAACCTGCTCAGTATTAATGCTTCCTCACTCCACCAAGTAATTCATTGAGGATCAACCAACACAGCCGAGGCTGCGTGTCTCTCTGTGGTGAGATGTTAACTACCTGTCCTGGCATACAGGAAGTCGTGGGTTCCATCCTGACCCTGACGCCTGCTGTATATTTGTAGTTTTCGTGTCTCTCTCTCTCTCCCCGTGGTCACGTGGATTTCCTTCCCGATCCTCGGGTTACCCCTCCACATGTAGAGAGTGAATACCGCCACGCGTCTAGAGTGAATACCGCCACGCGTCTAGAGTGAATACCGCCACGCGTCTAGAGTGAACACCGCCACACGTCTAGAGTGAACACCGCCACGCGTCTAGAGCGAACACCGCCACGCGTCTAGAGTGAACACCGCCACACGTCCAGAGTGAACTCTGCCACGTGTCTTGAGTGAACACCGCCACGCGGTGTTCACTTTGAAACAAGAGCAGTACAGCAGCTCAAGCGGGTGTGGCCTGGTAAAAAATGAAAAAAAACTGTGAATATTTAAAACAAAACAAAGTTACAAAGTAGCGAGCCAGGTGAAGGGAAATTAAAACTTAAGCAGAGAGAGAGAGATGACACAAAAACACACAGAGAGAGACACACACATAGACACACAGAGAGAGATGACAGAGAGACACACAGAGAGAGACACACAGACACAGAGAGAGATGACACAGACACACAGAGAGAGAGAGACACACATAGACACACAGAGAGAGATGACACAGAGACACACAGAGAGAGACACACATAGGCACACAGAGAAACAACGCCTCTGTGTTGAGGCCTTAAATAGAGAGAGGGGGGGGGGTAGAGAAACTAGCACGTCAATGCAAGGCCGTAGCCATGGAGTCAACATTGGGGGGGACCAAATATTCCACGGGTCTGGGGTCCCCCCCCCAGAAAAATATCTAAATTTGAAAACTATTTTCCTGCCATTTCCTCCCTAAAATATTTTTAAAAGTTCACTAACACATGGGATGGACTTTGTTTTATTTGATACAATAATGTCTAATAGGGTATTGTAATACATTGCTGTTTCTTTTTTACCTTTCTTGTTTCATAGTATGTAATGGCAGAGATTAGGGATTCATAAAGTACAACGCAATCCTATAAACAGGAATCTATGCATTGTTATATGAAGACAAGTCCAGATTTCGTGGCCAAGGTTTAGCAAATTGTTGTCTTTATTAACAGAGCATCGCAATTTTTATTTACAAATATTTTTACAGAAACATATTGGGAAGGCATATTTGATTTTTATACTTATCATAACATATTATAACATTATAATTATAACATATTATACTTATTATAACATTATATATTATAACATAATATTATACTTATGTTATAATGACGGCCTTGTGTCAATGAGAGACTTGGAGGTTTGGTGACTGCACAGAGAGAGAGAGAGAGACACTTCATGTAATGCAACACAGAGAGTCGGTCAACACACCAACTCACGTACTCTTAGGTTTTTTCGGTAAAGTCACCACGTAGGTAAAAAATGAAATTTAAATTAATAAAAGTAAAAATAGAAATAAAATAATAAAATTATAATAAATCACGCCTCACTTGATGAAGCAAATTATAGTCTACATTATAGACTGCCAGTACACTCACCCAGCTTAATAACCAGGCTACAGTCTACATTATAGACTGCCAGTACACTCACCCAGCTTAATAACCAGGCTACAGTCTACATTATAGACTGCCAGTACACTCACCCAGCTTAATAACCAGGCTACAGTCGACATTATAGACTGCCAGTACACTCACCCAGCTTAATAACCAGGCTACAGTCTACATTATAGACTGCCAGTACACTCACCCAGCTTAATAACCAGGCTACAGTCTACATTATAGACTGCCAGTACACTCACCCAGCTTAATAACCAGGCTACAGTCGACATTATAGACTGCCAGTACACTCACCCAGCTTAATAACCAGGCTACAGTCGACATTATAGACTGCCAGTACGTGCACGTGTGTGCACACACGTGCACTTCTGTGTGCACGTGTGTGCACGTGCGTGCACGTGTGTGCACGTGCGTGCGTGCGCGTGCGTGCGCGTGCACGTGCGTGCACGTGTGTGCGTGTGCGTGCGCGTGTGTGCACGTGCGTGCACACACACGCACGTGCGCGCACACATGAGTCAGGTGTGTGTCTTAACCTCCGCCGAACCCCTGAGACTGACTCACCGAACCCCAGGGGTTCGATCGAACCCCAGGTTAAGAACCACTGGTCTAAGGCTTACGCATCTCCCGGGTCTCCATTTGACTTTGTATTGTCTCGGAGGAAGTCCACCCACACCTCCACTTCCACAAACTGCTGGGAGTCGCCTCGCTCTGCCTCACAGTCAGAATTCTCCTCCTGCTTCACGTTGTCTCCATCGATGTGAAGGTCCGATTTGGGAGTTGAATCGTCATCTTCACATTTTACCTTCACTTCTTGGCTCTTCACCATCACGTCTTCACATTTCACCTTCACCTCTTCATATTTCACCTCGATTTCTTTAAAAGTGTCCAAGCTGAGATTTTCTTCCGGTTCTTGTTTGATGAGGGATGGGCTCATTGAGGCACTTTGATATTCACAAGCTGATTTCAGACTCCACTCCTTGTGGATCTTCTGATGCTTGTGTGTTCTCTGGTGTCTTTGAAGATTTCGTGAAAGTGTAAACGCCTTCTCACACACACTGCGCTTGAAGGGTTTCTCTCCCGTGTGTGTTCTCTTGTGTGTTACAAGATGAGCTGAACGTGCAAACGCCTTCCCACACACACTGCACTTGAAGGGTTTCTCTCCCGTGTGTGTTCTCTTGTGTCTTACAAGAGCAGATGAATCTGAAAACGCCTTCCCACACACACTGCACTTGAAGGGTTTCTCTCCCGTGTGTGTTCTCTGGTGTGCTACAAGATGAGCTGAAAGTGCAAACGTCTTCCCACATACACTGCACTTGAAGGGTTTCTCTCCCGTGTGTGTTCTCTTGTGTGTTACAAGAGAAGATGAATCTGAAAACGCCTTCCCACACACACTGCACTTGAAGGGTTTCTCTCCCGTGTGTGTTCTCTGGTGTGCTACAAGAGCAGATGAACGTGCAAACACCTTCCCACACACACTGCACTTGAAGGGTTTCTCTCCCGTGTGTGTTTTCTGGTGTATTACAAGAGTAGATGAACGTGCAAACGCCTTCCCACATACACTGCACTTGAAGGGTTTCTCTCCCGTGTGTGTTCTCTTGTGTGTTACAAGAGTAGATAACTGTGCAAACGCCTTCCCACACACACTGCACTTGAAGGGTTTCTCTCCCGTGTGAGTTCTCTGGTGCTGTGTCAAATGTGCAGGACAATCCGTGCTGTATGCACACCGGTCGCATTGATGCCTTTTTGCACCGAGCTGCGCCGAGTGCCTTTGCTCCATGAGACAAATTCTGCAGAGGAAGCGACAACTGCAGACAGAAAAAAGAGAATATCCACACCATCTACACGTCAGTATCGATGCACAGAGGAATGCATATACAGTCACACATGACTTACACATCTATACTTATTCATATATTCATGATATAGTGAAAAAGTGTTCCAAATTCATCACACGGGCTGTTATGGCACACAATGAGAGGTCAAGTGGTTAGAAACGTGCCTGGAAGCCCTCGTATCTTCAAAATGAACGTTAACCCAAAACTCAGAGCACACAATTTCAGCTGTTTTGCTTCAAAATAAATGTTTATGAAAGCTAAATTCAGCTGACATAGCAAAGGGTGTTTAAAATAATACTATTTGTGTCATGCACAAATGCATAAATTAATGTTCAATCGCAACTTAGAGGTGTGAAGCCAGGCACAGATGTCCTTAATTGCTGGGATGAGCAGTTCTGACTTCAGCTGCTGCACGTGTGTGCTGTGATCACTTCCTGACTCCATTCTTACAAAGAGTTCCAGAGGAAAACTAAAATAAACTACCGTTTTGATATAACCTCTGTGCTCAATAGAGTTAATAGACTTTACTGCAAATACAAACTTGACACTGTCACACACTCAGAGGTGGAGCCAGGATTTTCAGGTAGGGGGGGGAAACCCCTCCAGCAATGAAAAATTACAGGAGTTGTTAGTAAGTAAGGAGTTGTTAGTGAGAAAGGAGTTGTTAGTGAGAAAGGACTTGTCCCTTGCTTTTCATTCGACGCGTGCGATCGTCATCGCGCTCGCTGAACGTGTTGATGCCTTCAGGAAAGAAAAATAAACTTTTGTATTTTGGGGGGGGGGGGGGGGGGAAATGACCATGACGTATGTGGCGTCAACCCGCATCACACCTGAGCTAAGCGCTCTGCAATGCTTACCCCCCTACCACATGGCTCTTTGCGCGCCGTACTTCTACAGCTGTTCACAGCGTGCCGGGAGATTTTAGGTGGCGCTTCGCTCCTGGCCGATTAAGTCATTGGCTTCTCGGAGTTTCAATCCTAATCCGTGTGAAGAACGGGTACAACTGCCATCTTAAATATAAAGCAGAACTTACACGTGTTTGTTTGTGTGCAGCAGCAAAAACTCTCCAACGCTGAGCTCTGGCGTCATGAAATTTTCACAGCTTATGCTGTCTGGAATGTCTAAGCGAGCGCCGCGTCATTCCCTTCCCGAGTGGCAAAAATCGACCTGACGTAGCAGTGGGTTCAGGTTGAATTTCCTTGAGTGAAAACATCCGATTTAGGTAAATTGAAGTGTTTCGG
This sequence comes from Lampetra planeri, assembly GCF_965212315.1. Classification (NCBI taxonomy): domain Eukaryota; kingdom Metazoa; phylum Chordata; class Hyperoartia; order Petromyzontiformes; family Petromyzontidae; genus Lampetra; species Lampetra planeri. The sequence goes on along the minus strand of NW_027615227.1, from coordinate 9,991 downwards.
CTTCCTTCTTGCAAGCATCAATTTTTTCAGGGTTTTTCATTGAATTATGAGGGAATATTAAATTAATCCAAGACAAGAATCCAAGTCCCGGGCAAAGCCGGGTAGTGAAGCTAGTTACTAATAAACCCCAATGATCCTATCGAAATTACGGATTTCTATCGGATCGTTGGGGGGGCACGTGCCACCCCACCCCCACTGGCTCCACCACTCTCACACACTGGCAGCATGGTTCACAGGTGGTGGTGTATCCAGACCCACGCCTGGCCACCTTCACCTGCTCAGTATTAATGCTTCCTCACTCCACCAAGTAATTCATTGAGGATCAACCAACACCGCCGAGGCTGCGTGTCTCTCTGTGGTGAGATGTTAACTACCTGTCCTGGCATACAGGAAGTCGTGGGTTCGATCCCGACCCTGACGCCTGCTGTATATTTGTAGTTTACGTGTCTCTCTCTCTCTCCCCGTGGTCGCGTGGATTTCCTTCCCGATCCCCGGGTTTCCCCTCCACGTGTCTATAGTGAACACCGCCACGTGTCTATAGTGAACACCTCCACGTGTCTATAGCGAACACCTCCACGCGTCTATAGTGAACACCTCCACGCGTCTATAGCGAACACCTCCACGCGTCTATAGCGAACACCTCCACGCGTCTATAGCGAACACCTCCACGTGTCTATAGTGAACACCTCCACGTGTCTATAGCGAACACCTCCACGTGTCTATAGCGAACACCTCCACGTGTCTATAGCGAACACCTCCACGTGTCTATAGTGAACACCTCCACGTGTCTATAGCGAACACCTCCACGTGTCTATAGCGAACACCTCCACGTGTCTATAGTGAACACCGCCACGCGTCTATAGTGAACACCTCCACGTGTCTATAGTGAACACCGCCACGCGTCTATAGTGAACACCTCCACGTGTCTATAGTGAACACCTCCACGTGTCTATAGCGAACACCTCCACGTGTCTATAGCGAACACCTCCACGTGTCTATAGTGAACACCTCCACGTGTCTATAGTGAACACCGCCACGCGTCTATAGTGAACACCTCCACGTGTCTATAGTGAACACCTCCACGCGTCTATAGTGAACACCTCCACGCGTCTATAGTGAACACCTCCACGTGTCTATAGTGAACACCGCCACGCGTCTATAGCGAACACCGCCACGCGTCTATAGTGAACACCTCCACGTGTCTATAGTGAACACCTCCACGTGTCTATAGTGAACACCGCCACGTGTCTATAGTGAACACCTCCACGTGTCTATAGTGAACACCTCCACGCGTCTATAGTGAACACCTCCACGTGTCCAGAGTGAACACCGCCACGCGTCTATAGTGAACACCTCCACGCGTCTATAGTGAACACCGCCACGTGTCTATAGTGAACACCTCCACGTGTCTATAGTGAACACCTCCACGTGTCTATAGTGAACACCTCCACGCGTCTATAGTGAACACCGCCACGTGTCTATAGTGAACACCTCCACGTGTCTATAGTGAACACCTCCACGCGTCTAGAGTGAACACCTCCACGTGTCTATAGTGAACACCTCCACGTGTCTATAGTGAACACCGCCACGTGTCTATAGTGAACACCTCCACGTGTCTATAGTGAACACCTCCACGCGTCTATAGTGAACACCTCCACGTGTCCAGAGTGAACACCGCCACGCGTCTATAGTGAACACCTCCACGCGTCTATAGTGAACACCGCCACGTGTCTATAGTGAACACCTCCACGTGTCTATAGTGAACACCTCCACGTGTCTATAGTGAACACCGCCACGCGTCTAGAGTGAACACCTCCACGTGTCTATAGTGAACACCTCCACGCGTCTATAGTGAACACCTCCACGTGTCTATAGTGAACACCGCCACGCGTCTATAGTGAACACCTCCACGCGTCTATAGTGAACACCGCCACGTGTCTATAGTGAACACCTCCACGCGTCTATAGTGAACACCGCCACGTGTCTATAGTGAACACCGCCACGCGTCTATAGTGAACACCTCCACGTGTCTATAGTGAACACCGCCACGTGTCTATAGTGAACACCTCCACGCGTCTATAGTGAACACCGCCACGTGTCTATAGTGAACACCTCCACGCGTCTATAGTGAACACCGCCACGTGTCTATAGTGAACACCGCCACGCGTCTATAGTGAACACCGCCACGTGTCCAGAGTGAACACCGCCACGCGTCTATAGTGAACACCTCCACGTGTCCAGAGTGAACACCGTCACGCGTCTATAGTGAACACCTCCACGCGTCTATAGTGAACACCGCCACGCGTCTATAGTGAACACCTCCACGTGTCTATAGTGAACACCTCCACGTGTCCAGAGTGAACACCTCCACGCATCTATAGTGAACACCTCCACGTGTCCAGAGTGAACACCTCCACGCGTCTATAGTGAACACCGCCACGCGTCTATAGTGAACACCTCCACGCGTCTATAGTGAACACCGCCACGTGTCCAGAGTGAACACCTCCACGCATCTATAGTGAACACCTCCACGTGTCCAGAGTGAACACCTCCACGCGTCTAGAGTGAACACTGCCACGTGTCTATAGTGAACACCGCCACGCGTCTAGAGTGAACACTGCCACGTGTCTATAGTGAACACCTCCACGTGTCCAGAGTGAACACCTCCACGCGTCCAGAGTGAACACCTCCACGTGTCCAGAGTGAACACCTCCACGTGTCTATAGTGAACACCACCACGCGTCCAGAGCGAACACCGCCACGTATCTAGAGTGAACACCGCCACGCGTCTAGAGTGAACACCGCCACGCGTCCAGAGTGAACACCACCACGTGTCTAGAGTGAACACCGCCACGCGTCTAGAGTGAACACTGCCACACGTCTAGAGCGAACACCGCCACGCGTCCAGAGTGAACACCACCACGCATCTAGAGTGAACACCACCACGCGTCTAGAGCGAACACCGCCGTGTCTAGAGCGAACACCGCCACGCGTCTAGAGTGAACACCGCCACGTATCTAGAGTGAACACCACCACGCGTCTAGAGCGAACACCGCCACGTGTCTAGAGTGAACACCACCACGCGTCTAGAGTGAACACCGCCACGCGTCTAGAGTGAACACCACCACGCGTCTAGAGCGAACACCGCCACGTGTCTAGAGTGAACACCACCACGCGTCTAGAGTGAACACCGCCACGCGTCTAGAGCGAACACCGCCACGTATCTAGAGTGAACACCACCTCGCGTCTAGAGCGAACACCGCCACGTGTCTAGAGTGAACACCGCCACGCGTCTAGAGCGAACACCGCCACGCGTCTAGAGCGAACACCGCCACGCGTCTAGAGCGAACACCGCCACGTGTCTAGAGTGAACACCACCACGCGTCTAGAGTGAACACCACCACGCGTCTAGAGCGAACACCGCCGTGTCTAGAGCGAACACCGCCACGCGTCTAGAGCGAACACCGCCACGCGTCTAGAGTGAACACCGCCACGCTGTTGACGAGCCTCACCTTGTTGTTATTGTTGTTGTGGGCAGGTCGCTTCTGAACACAAGAGCGGTACAGCAGCTCAAGCGGGCGTGGCCTGGTAAGAAATGAAAAAAAACTGTGAATATTTAAAACAAAACAAGTTACAAAGTAGCGAGCCAGGTGAAGGGAAATTAAAACTTAAGCAAGATACTCTTTCGGTAAAGTCACGTAGGTAAAACATTAAAATTAATGAAAGTAAAATAAAATATTTTATTTTATTTTATATTATTTTACTTTCATTAATTTTAATGTTTTACCTACGTGACTTTACCGAAACAACCTAAGAATATGAATCATTGCAGTCACGAAAGCTTCAAATCTAGAAGAAACTCTTTGGTTCTTTCGGTAAAGTCACGTAGAATAAATAAATAAAATAATAGCATACGACATTTCGATTGCAACACAAGCAATCATCATCAGGTACAAATGAAAGAGAAAAAAAACCTAGTAAACTTAGAAATGTAGTGCAATACAACACAGAGAGTCGGCTAACATAACAGTCAACAGCCCACCTGGTTGATAACGTTCTTCCAAAGATTGCTCAATTTGAGAGAGAGACACGGAGACACATAGACAGACACATAAGCAGAGAGAGAGAGAGAGATGACAGAGAGACACACAGAGACACACACAGAAACAACGCCTCTGTGTCGAGGCCTTAAATAGAGAGAGAGGGGGGCAGAGAGAGAGAGGGGGGTAGAGAAAGGGGCAGAGAGATGGGTGGTGGTGGGAATCCGGTTTCAAGTACCACCATCCCTCTCAAAAGAATTCTCTCATCAAAACGCTATACCGCAGAGCCAATGGCATTTCTGACCAACACCACTTGGCCGGTGAATTAAGTCATGTACATCGGGCCCTCAGGATGAACGGATACTCTGACCGCACTATCCGCCAAGCTGTTTCTCCCACCATACAGAAACAGCCACATGAAACTCCAACCAAAACTATCACGTTGCCATACATAGCAGGCGTGACCAAAAAGATCTCCAAAATTCTAAACAAACATAAGATCCAAGTCCGATTCAGTACAGTGCATAATATCCGTTATTTGATTCCATCTGTGAAGGATGTCGTTCCTGACTTACAGTATCCTGGAGTCTACAAATTGAGTTGCATTTGTGGTGATTGCTACATTGGAGAAACGAAACGTCATGTTTCTGATCGTGTCCGCGAGCACAAGTCAGATCTGAAACACGGCAGAACTGATTCTTCGGCCGTTGCCGATCATTGCTACAACTCGGTGGGCTCTCATGAAATTGTCTTTTCCGAGACCAAGGTTCTCTGCAAGCCTCCTGGCTACCATCAAAGGTTTGTGCACGAAGCCATACAAATATACAAACACAGACATAATTTCAACCGTGATGATGGGTACAAACTTAGTAATCATTGGAAAGATGTTATCAAGCACGCAAAAAAGATTTAACTACACTTATTTGCCAATCTTATTTGACAGACAACTATTACAGTTTTACCATGTTTAGTGGTGGTATCCCTGCCACAGGTTGAGTCACAAACCGCACCTCTCCACAACAAAGGCTCAGCCTTTGTTATGCAGTCTATTCTTAGTCTTAAGCCTCACCTTACCATATTAATAATGCGCCCCTTGCACCACGATCTTCTCCAACCATTATATAAACGGAGTGGTAGCTACTGCAATCTCTCATTTACTTGATACAGCTGTCGTGGCTGTGACGGTACCACCTGAAGACGGAAGCTTGTGTTGCCTCCGAAACGTCGTGATTTTTTATTTTACTTTTTTACGTGACTTTACCGAAAAAACCTAAGAATAAGCGAGAGAATTGAAGCAAACGCGACCAGGCGAGGGCAGGAGGCAAGGCCCCGCGTTGTAAAGTTCCAAAGTGGACATCGCTTCCATGCTCGCTGCTACTCAATTGACATCCCTACGAGAGAGAGAGCGAGGCGCTACCTCGGTAAACAACAACCACCACAACCACCACAACAACAACCACCACAACAACCACAATCACCACAACCGCGATGAGAATCTCACCTCGGATTTCAGTGCACGGGCCGAGCGGAAACTTCCCGGTCCCTCGTGACGTCACGCGGCAGCAGGTGACATGACGTCACTTGCGGTGTACGATGACACTCCCCTCCCCACAATGAGCGGCTCGAAACTCGCGACTTCACGAATAAATTATGTTAATGAGCCGCCAGTCACCGGGCGTGGCTTTGCCCAAATAAGGATTGGCACTGGGACAGGTATCGGCAGCGGCTGAGTGGATGTGACGTCACGCTCAAGAGCGCGGTGGTCGGGGGTGAGTGACATGACGTCACTAACGAGGCACCTCCCCCTGGCGTTTGACGCCGATGAGGTCACGCTGAGCGGTGACGTCAGAAGCCATACAAATATACAAACACAGACATACATTCAACCGTGATGATGGGTACAAACTTAGTAATCATTGGAAAGATGTTATCAACCACGCAAAAAAGACTTAATCACAAATTTTTTGGACCATCTTATCTGACAGGCACTATTTTACTGTACTTTACCGAGTGTTAACATCCCCAGTTATTTTAACAGTACTCTCTTCATTGTTCAGCCAGCATTGGTATAAACATGGGCATTTTCGTTCTTTTGTCTATCATGTGTATCAGACCCCCCCTCCCCCTCTCTCTCCATTGTGTTGGCGTGTGCAGTAATTGGCCGCTTGCGCACAAGCGCTTCCACGTCCGTCTCCCACCCTTTTGGCCTCGCCCCCCCTCGCCCCCCCTCCCTCCCGCTACGTTCCATTCATTGGCTACCATAGTCTGATGAGCTCCCCCTAAGTTTGTACCCATCATCATTTTCGTTCTTTTGTCTATCATGTGTATTAGACCTCCCCTCCTCCTCTCTGCCCATTGTGTTGGCGGGTGCAGTGGCTGGCCGCTAGCGCACAATCGCTCCATTGTGTTGGCGTGTGCAGTAATTGGCCGCTTGCGCACAAGCGCTTCCACGTCCATCGCCCACCCTTTTGGCCTCGCCCCCCCTCCCTCCCGATACGTTCCTTTCATTGGCTACCATAGTCTGATGAGCTCCCCCCTCCCTCTCCCTCCCCCTTCAACTCGCTTTTAAGGGATTACATCTTGAATCATGGCCTCACTTGATGCAGCTAATCTGGCTGTGACGGTCCCACCTGATGACGGAGACTTGTGTTGCCTCCGAAACGTCGTGATTTTTTATTTTATTTTAATTCATTTTGATGTTTTACCTACGTGACTTTACCGGAAAAAACCTAAGAAGAAATTTAACATGGTTGCTGCAGGTGTGGACACATAGTGCAACTGCAGCGCCTCAGCGCGCTAATTGTAGCAGTGGAACTGTTCGGTGTCTTCACGGCTTCATTGCAGCCAACCCGCTTGGGACAAACGCCAGAACGCCGCCGCAGCAGTAGCAGCGTGGGGGGGCTGGTCACGTGGGTGGGGGAGGGGTGGGGCTGGTCACGTGGGCTGGGGGAGGGGCGGGGCTGGTCACGTGGGCTGGGGGAGGGGAGGGGCTGGTGACGTGGGCATGGGCTGGTCACGTGGGCGGGGGGGGGCTGGTCACGTGGGCGGGGGAGGGGCTGGTCACATGGGCGGGGGGGGGAGTGGCTGGTCACGTGGGCGGGGGGAGGGGCTGGTCACGTGGGTGGGGGGGGAGGGGCTGGTCAAGTGGGCGGGGGAGGGAGTGGCTGGTCACGTGGGTGGGGGGGGAGTGGCTGGTCATGTGGGCGGGGGGAGGGGCTGGTCACGTGGGTGGGCGGGAGGGGCTGGTCACGTGGGCGGGGGAGGGGAGGGGCTGGTCACGTGGGAGGGGGGAGGGGCTGGTCACGTGGGCGGGGGAGGGGAGGGGCTGGTCACGTGGGCGGGGGGGGGGAGGGGCTGGTCACGTGGGTGGGGGGGGAGGGGCTGGTCACGTGGGTGGGGGGGGAGGGGCTGGTCACGTGGGCGGGGGAGGGGAGGGGCTGGTCACGTGGGCGGGGGGGGGGAGGGGCTGGTCACGTGGGCGGGGGGGGGAGGGGCTGGTCACGTGGGCGGGGGAGGGGAGGGGCTGGTCACGTGGGCGGGGGAGGGGAGGGGCTGGTCACGTGGGCGGGGGGGGGGAGTGGCTGGTCACGTGGGCGGGGGGGGAGGGGCTGGTCACGTGGGCGGGGGGGGGGGCTGGTCACGTGGGCGGGGGAGGGGAGGGGCTGGTCACGTGGGCGGGGGGAGGGGCTGGTCACGTGGGTGGGGGGGGAGGGGCTGGTCACGTGGGCGGGGGAGGAGAGGGGCTGGTCACGTGGGCGGGGGAGGGAAGGGGCTGGTCACGTGGGCGGGGGAGGGGAGGGGCTGGTCACGTGGGCGGGGGGGAGGGGCTGGTCACGTGGGCGGTGGTTGGAGGGGCTGGTCACGTGGGCGGGGGAGGGGAGGGGCTGGTCACTTGGGCGGGGGGGGGGGAGTGGCTGGTCACGTGGGCAGGGGAGGGGAGGGGCTGGTCACGTGGGCGGGCGAGGGGCTGGTCACGTGGGCGGGGGGGAGGAGCTGGTCACGTGGGCGGGGGAGGGGCTGATCACGTGGGCGGGGGGGGGAGGGCTGGTCACGTGGGCGGGGGAGGGGAGGGGCTGGTCACGTGGGCGGGGGAGGAGAGGGGCTGGTCACGTGGGCGGGGGAGGGGCGGGGCTGGTCACGTGGGTGGGTGGGGGGAGGGGCTGGTCACGTGGGTGGGTGGGGGGGGGCTGGTCACGTGGGCGGGGGGGGGAGGGGCTGGTCACGTGGGCGGGCGGGGGGGCTGGTCACGTGAGCGGGGGAGGGGAGGGGCTGGTCACGTGGGCGGGGGGGGGGCTGGTCACGTGGGCGGGGGAGGGGAGGGGCTGGTCACGTGGGCGGGGGGAGGGGCTGATCACGTGGGCGGGGGGGGAGGGCTGGTCACGTGGGCGGGGGAGGGGAGGGGCTGGTCACGTGGGCGGGGGAGGGGAGGGGCTGGTCACGTGGGCGGGGGAGGGGAGGGGCTGGTCACGTGGGCGGGGGAGGGGAGGGGCTGGTCACGTGGGCAGGGGAGGGGAGGGGCTGGTCACGTGGGCGGGGGAGGGGAGGGGCTGGTCACGTGGGCGGTGGGTGGAGGGGCTGGTCACGTGGGCGGGGGAGGGGAGGGGCTGGTCACGTGGGCGGGGGAGGGGAGGGGCTGGTCACGTGGGCGGGGGAGGGGAGGGCCTGGTCACGTGGGCGGGGGAGGGGCTGGTCACGTGGGCGGGGGAGGGGAGGGGCTGGTCACGTGGGCGGGGGAGGGGAGGGGCTGGTCACGTGGGCGGGGGTGGAGGGGCTGGTCACGTGGGCGGGGGTGGAGGGGCTGGTCACGTGGGCGGGGGAGGGGAGGGGCTGGTCACGTGGGCGGGGGAGGGGAGGGGCTGGTCACGTGGGCGGGGGAGGGTCACGTGGGCGGGGGAGGGGAGGGGCTGGTCACGTGGGCGGGGGAGGGGAGGGGCTGGTCACGTGGGCGGGGGAGGGGCTGGTCACGTGGGTGGGGGAGGGGAGGGGCTGGTCACGTGGGCGGGGGAGGGGAGGGGCTGGTCACGTGGGCAGGGGGGAGCTGGTCACGTGGGCAGTGGGTGGAGGGGCTGGTCACGTGGGTGGGGGGTGCTGGTTGGGGCGCCCCCGTGCGTGGTGACGTCATCGCGCTCGGGTTGATTGAACCCGAGCGCGATGACAAGAATCTGATCTGTCCAGGTTACTTGCAAAACACACACCGTGTCCTCACACGACTCATTCAATGTTTGACCCTTGTAGACAAAATGTTACACGTACGCACACAATCAGACAAGTATTCATTCTAACTTATTGACAATCATTTTTACAAAGTTAAATTACTGCACTGAAATATGCTGCATCAGGTGACATCGTATTAACAAGATAAACAAAAAACACTGTCTGCTTAACAGTGTATGTACAACATACTATTGCTCCATTCAAAACAAGTAGGCCATTGCATGTTTAATGTAGCAAATTCTAAAAACATTATCTACAAACTCCACAACTAAGATGCCACATCAACCATCGCCCCCTACTGACAGGCTCTTGTCCACACGCAGGCCCGTGCAGGGCCACCACCTTGTGCCACACAGGGGCAGCTGCTACTTGGGGATGCTCTTCGAGTGTTTGAGACGAGAAACGATACAAAACTCAGTGTTGCTGGGGCAATTAAGCGAGCACCATATAAATGCAATTATGATAACATAGTGAATGCTTGGGAGCTTATTGGATCTCGCTCCTGGTTAGAGATCTACGCAACCCACAGGTCCACAAAGACTGGCCGCTCTTACCCTGCAGGTTGAACCTAGGAACTGAGTGTTCAACTTCACATTCTTGTCATTAAAGGCCTGTGACAAGGGTGCATCTATTGGAGCGACATCGTCTCAAGCTTACGCATCTACAGGGTCTCCATTTCACTTTCTATTGTCTCGGGGGAAGTCCACCCACACCTCCACCTCCACACTGCTGAGAGT
>NW_027615226.1:52500-60609 GCF_965212315.1 Lampetra planeri | reverse complement strand
ACAGGCAATGTGCGTAGACTCAGTCGCCTGCCTGTCTCTCTCTGCTACCGCTACTGCTACGACCACCGTGGGGGGGGGCGAGTGCTCCCGTGAGCTTCACCGGGTCACTCCGCTTACTCCACAACGACCCCGACCCCGACCCTCGGCCATTACGGAGCCGCGGGGTCGACTGACCGAGCCGACCTTTGTCCTGGAAGTGCATGATGATGGCGGCGTGGACGGGCGACACGGAGAGTGAGAGCGACCGCCCGCCAGCCAGGTGGACGTCCCAGCGACACGAGGCCCAGGTGAGGCTTCCACACCAGCGAGCGCGCCGCCTATTCGCGCTCGCACGCGCACGCACACACACACGCACGCACACACACACACACGCACACACACGCACGCACACACGCACGCACACACACACACACACACGCACACACACACACACGCACACACACGCACACACACACACGCACGCACACACACACACACGCACACACACGCACGCACACACGCACGCACACACACACGCACACACACACGCACACACACACACACGCACACACACGCACACACAACACACGCACGCACACACACACACACGCACACACACGCACGCACACACGCACGCTCGCACACACACACGCTCGCACACCGCACGCAGGCAGGTACACACGCACGCACACAGGCACGCACGCACGCAGGCACGCACACACACGCACACACACACGCACGCACGCAGGCACGCACACACACGCACATGCAGGTACACACACAGGTACACACGCGCACAATTAGACGCACACACACGTGCAAGCACACGCACGCGCACACAATCACACGTATGCACACGCGTGCAGGGCACACGCACACACACGTGCAAGCACACGCACACATGCACGCACACGCAAAGGCCCCCGTGTAGACCACACGGGCAAGTGCTGCGTGCGAGCGGTGGTCACGTGAGCGAGCGAGCGACTGGGCGAGCGAGCGACAGCGGCCACCGTCGTGCGATCCGTCATCTCCCCCCCCCCGCCCCCCTCACCTTGAGCTTCTCGTACTCGCGCGTGTAGGCCTCCATCACCTCCTTCACCGCGGCCGGCAGCTCCAGCTTGCCCTCCTTGAGCGGCGGCCAGAACTCCCCCGACAGGATCATCGCGTTGAGAGGCACCGGCGCGGCGGGGCCGCCGGGCCACTGGGCCCCCTCCTCCTCCCCCCCCACCCCCCTCCTCCACCCCCCCCACCCCCTCCTCCTCCCCGTGTCCCTCCCCCCGCTCCCCCCCCTCCTCCTCCTCCCCCGCCGCCTCCGTCCCGCCTAGCGTCGCCAATGGCTCCCGGCCTCCCCGCGAGCCGTCTTCCCTGGGCCCCGACGCTGAGGCCACTTCCTCCGACGATCCTTCGCCGCCGCCGCCTCCTGCACCACCTCCTGCTCCTGCACCAGCTCCTCCTCCTCCTGCACCAGCTCCTCCTCCTGCACCAGCTCCAGCACCAGCGCCTCCAGCAGCTCCTCCAGCGGCTCTGCGAGCCTCCAGGATGTTGCTGTTGATCCGCCGCGAGTCGGCTACGTCCTGCCGACGGGAGTCGCGGGGAGCAGCGAGACAACGGGTGACGGCGAGGTGAGCGAGCGACTGGGTGTGTGAGCGCCTGGGCGAGTGAGCGACTGGGCGAGTGAGCGACTGGGCGAGTGAGCGACTGGGCGAGTGAGCAACTGGGCGAGTGAGCGACTGGGCGTGTGGAGCGACTGGGCGAGTGAGTGACTGGGCAAGTGAGCGACTGGGCGAGTGAGTGACTGGGCAAGTGAGCGACTGGGCGAGTGAGTGACTGGGCGAGTGAGCGACTGGGCGAGTGAGTGACTGGGCGAGTGAGTGACTGGGCGAGTGAGCGACTGGGCGTGTGGAGCGGCGGGTGAAGATTCACGGCAACGAAGTTCAGAGCAGACTGCAGGGCGGGTGGGTGGGCGGGTGGGTGAATGAGACAGTGGGTGGGTAGGGTGAGAGAGCGATTTTACGAGCGGGCGGGCAAGCGTGGTGAGCGGGTGAGCGATTGGGTGAGCAGACGATCGATTGGATGAGCGGGTGAGCGATTGGATGAGCGGGTGAGCAATTGGATGAGTGGGCGAACGATTGGGTGAGCAGACGATCGATTGGATGAGCGGGTGAGTGATTGGGGGAGCGATTGGGTGAGCGGACAATCGATTGGGTGAGCGATTGGGTGAGTGATTGCGAGCCGGGGGGCGCTGGTGCCCCCACCCCTCACCTTGAGCATCACCTCACAGCGGTGCATGAAGACGTCTCCAAAGCGTAGCTTGAGCAGCTCCAAGTTGCGGATCTCCCTGAGAGAGCGGGCAGGGGGGGGGGGGCAGAGTGTAGCGGTGTAGATATAATACAGTGTGTGTGGTGGTGTGTGTGGTAGCGGTGTGTGTGGTAGTGTGTGTGGTGTGTGTAGCAGTGTGTATAGTGGTGTGTGTGGTAGTGTGTGTAGCGGTGTGTGTGTGGTAGTGTGTGGTAGTGTGTATAGCGGTGTGTATAGTGGTGTGTGTAGTAGTGTGTGTAGCAGTGTGTGTGTAGCAGTGTGTATAGTGGTGTGTGTGGTAGTGTGTGTAGCAGTGTGTGTGGTAGTGTGTGTAGTGTATGTGTAGTGTGTATAGTGGTGTGTGTGTAGTGTGTGTAGTAGTGTGTGTAGCAGTGTGTATGGTGGTGTGTGTAGCAGTGTGTGTGGTGGTGTGTGTGGTGGTGTGTATAGTGGTGTGTGTGTGTGTATGGTGGTGTGTGTGTGTGTGGTAGCTGCGTGTGTAGGGTGTTGATGCCGCACCTGGCCATGTTGTAGTTGAAGTGGTGGAGGATCCTGTCGGCGAGCAGGGTGTGGTACTCGTTGATGAACACCTCTTTGCTGTGCTAGTGTGTGTGTGTGGTGGTGTGTGTGTGTGTGGTGGTGTGTGTGTGTGTGTGTATAGTAGTGTGTGTGTGTGTGGTGGTGTGTGGTGGTGTTGATGCCGCACCTGGCCATGTTGTAGTTGAAGTGGTGGAGGATCCTGTCGGCGAGCAGGGTGTGGTACTCGTTGATGAACACCTCTTTGCTGTGATAGTGTGTGTGTGTGGTGGTGTGTGTGTGTGTGGTGGTGTGTGTGTGTGTATAGTAGTGTGTGTGTGTGTGGTGGTGTGTGGTGATGTGTGTGTGTGTGGTGGTGTGTGTGTGTGTATAGTAGTGTGTGTGGTGGTGTGTGGTGATGTGTGTGTGTGTGGTGGTGTGTGTGTGTGTATAGTAGTGTGTGTGTGTGTGGTGGTGTGTGGTGATGTGTGTGTGTGTGGTGATGTGTGTGTGTGTGGTGGTGTGTGGTGGTGTGTGTGTGTGTGGTGGTGTGTGTGTGTGTGGTGGTGTGTGTGTGTGTGTGGTGGTGTGTGTGTGTGTGTGTGGTGGTGTGTGTGTGTGTATAGTAGTGTGTGTGTGTGTGGTGGTGTGTGGTGATGTGTGTGTGTGTGGTGATGTGTGTGTGTGTGGTGGTGTGTGGTGGTGTGTGTGTGTGTGGTGGTGTGTGTGTGTGTGGTGGTGTGTGTGTGTGTGTGGTGGTGTGTGTGTGTGTGTGTGGTGGTGTGTGTGTGTGTATAGTAGTGTGTGTGTGTGTGGTGGTGTGTGGTGATGTGTGTGTGTGTGGTGATGTGTGTGTGTGTGGTGGTGTGTGGTGGTGTGTGTGTGTGTGGTGGTGTGTGTGTGTGTGGTGGTGTGTGTGTGTGTGTGGTGGTGTGTGTGTGTGTGTGTGGTGGTGTGTGTGTGTGTATAGTAGTGTGTGTGTGTGTGGTGGTGTGTGGTGATGTGTGTGTGTGTGGTGATGTGTGTGTGTGTGGTGGTGTGTGTGTGTGTGGTGGTGTGTGTGTGTGTGGTGGTGTGTGTGTGTGTATAGTAGTGTGTGTGTGTGTGGTGGTGTGTGGTGGTGTGTGTGTGTGTGGTGGTGTGTGTGTGTGTATAGTAGTGTGTGTGTGTGTGGTGGTGTGTGGTGGTGTGTGTGTGTGTGGTGGTGTGTGTGTGTGTGGTGGTGTGTGGTGATGTGTGTGTGTGTGGTGGTGTGTGTGTGTGTGGTGGTGTGTGTGTGTGTGGTGATGTGTGTGTGTGTGGTGGTGTGTGTGTGTGTGGTGGTGTGTGTGTGTGTGTGGTGGTGTGTGGTGGTGTGTGTGTGTGTATAGTAGTGTGTGTGTGTGGTGTGTGGTGGTGTGTGTGTGTGTGGTGGTGTGTGGTGGTGTGTGTGTGTGTATAGTAGTGTGTGTGTGTGTGTGTGGTGGTGTGTGTGTGTGTGGTGGTGTGTGGTGGTGTGTGGTGGTGTGTGTGTGTGTGGTGGTGTGTGGTGGTGTGTGTGTGTGTGTGTGGTGGTGTGTGTGTGTGTATAGTAGTGTGTGTGTGTGTGGTGGTGTGTGGTGGTGTGTGTGTGTGTGTGGTGTGTGGTGGTGTATAGTGGTGTGTGTGTGTGTGTGGTGGTGTGCGTGTGTAGGGTGTTGATGCCGCACCTGGCCATGTTGTAGTTGAAGTGGTGGAGGATCCTGTCGGCGAGCAGGGTGTGGTACTCGTTGATGAACACCTCTTTGCTGCCGTAGATGCTCACCAGGAGGCTGATGATGTCGAAGGATCGTCTCCCCAGACCCGACTTCACTGGGGCCGGGGTCGGGGTCAAGGGTCAGGGTCAGGGTCAACGTTGTGGTGTCGTAGTGCAGTGCATAATGTATAGTAGAGTACAGTGTGGTAGTGTAGTGCATAATGTATAGTAGAGTACAGTGTGGTAGTGTAGTGTATAATGTATAGTAGAGTACAGTAGTGTAGTGTATAATGTATAGTAGAGTACAGTGTGGTAGTGTAGTGTATAATGTATAGTAGAGTACAGTGTGGTAGTGTATAATGTATAGTAGAGTACAGTAGTGTATAATGTATAGTAGAGTACAGTGTGGTAGTGTAGTGTATAATGTATAGTAGAGTACAGTGTGGTAGTGTATAATGTATAGTAGAGTACAGTAGTGTATAATGTATAGTAGAGTACAGTAGTGCAGTGCATAATGTATAGTAGAGTACAGTGTGGTAGTGTACAGTATAGTAGTGTAGTGTATAATGTATAGTAGAGTACAGTATAGTAGTGTATAATGTATAGTAGAGTACAGTAGTGTATAATGTATAGTAGAGTACAGTAGTGTAGTGTATAATGTATAGTAGAGTACAGTATAGTAGTGTACAGTATAGTAGTGTAGTGTATAATGTATAGTAGAGTACAGTATAGTAGTGTAGTAGTGTACAGTATAGTAGTGTAGTGTATAATGTATAGTAGAGTACAGTATAGTAGTGTACAGTATAGTAGTGTAGTGTATAATGTATAGTAGAGTACAGTATAGTAGTGTAGTAGTGTACAGTATAGTAGTGTAGTGTATAATGTATAGTAGAGTACAGTATAGTAGTGTACAGTATAGTAGTGGTGTATAATGTATAGTAGAGTACAGTATAGTAGTGTACAGTACAGTAGTGTAGTGTATAATGTATAGTTGCGTAAAGTATTGTAGTATATATTGTATACTAGAGTACAGTATGGTAGTGTAGTGTATAGTGTAGTGTATAGCGCAGTGTATAGCGCAGTGTAGAGTGTAGTGTAGCATGTAGTGTATAGTGTAGTGTATAGTGTAGTGTATAGTGTAGTGTATAGCGCAGTGTAGAGTGTAGTGTAGCATGTAGTGTATAGTGTAGTGTATAGTGTAGTGTATAGCGTAGTGTATAGCGCAGTGTATAGCGCAGTGTAGAGTGTAGAGTGTAGTGTAGCATGTAGTGTATAGTGTAGTGTATAGTGTAGTGTATAGTGTAGTGTATAGCGTAGTGTATAGCGCAGTGTATAGCGCAGTGTAGAGTGTACAGTGTAGTGTAGCATGTAGTGTATAGTGTAGTGTATAGTGTAGTGTAGCATGTAGTGTATAGTGTAGTATGTAGTGTAGTGTATAGTGTAGTGTGTAGTGTAGTGTATAGTGTAGTGTAGCATGTAGTGTAGTGTATAGTATAGTGTAGTGTAGCATGTAGTGTGTAATGTAGTGTATAGTGTAGTGTAGAGTGTAGTGTAGTGTGTAGTGTAGTGTATAGTGTAGTGTATAGTGTAGTGTAGCATGTAGTGTATAGTGTGTAGTGTATAGTGTCGAGTGTATAGTGTAGTGTAGCATGTAGTGTGTAATGTAGTGTATAGTGTAGAGTGTATAGTGTAGTGTATAGTGTAGTGTAGCATGTAGTGTATAGAGTGTAGTGTATAGTGTAGAGTGTATAGTGTAGTGTAGCATGTAGTGTAGTGTGTAGTGTATAGTGTAGAGTGTATAGTGTAGTGTAGCATGTAGTGTATAGTGTAGTGTATAGTGTAGAGTGTATAGTGTAGTGTAGCATGTAGTGTATAGTGTGTAGTGTATAGTGTCGAGTGTATAGTGTAGTGTAGCATGTAGTGTGTAATGTAGTGTATAGTGTAGAGTGTATAGTGTAGTGTATAGTGTAGTGTAGCATGTAGTGTATAGAGTGTAGTGTATAGTGTAGAGTGTATAGTGTAGTGTAGCATGTAGTGTAGTGTGTAGTGTATAGTGTAGAGTGTATAGTGTAGTGTAGCATGTAGTGTATAGTGTAGTGTATAGTGTAGAGTGTATAGTGTAGTGTAGCATGTAGTGTATAGTGTGTAGTGTATAGTGTCGAGTGTATAGTGTAGTGTAGCATGTAGTGTGTAATGTAGTGTATAGTGTAGAGTGTATAGTGTAGTGTATAGTGTAGTGTAGCATGTAGTGTATAGAGTGTAGTGTATAGTGTAGAGTGTATAGTGTAGTGTAGCATGTAGTGTAGTGTGTAGTGTATAGTGTAGAGTGTATAGTGTAGTGTAGCATGTAGTGTATAGTGTAGTGTATAGTGTAGAGTGTATAGTGTAGTGTAGCATGTAGTGTATAGTGTCGAGTGTATAGTGTAGAGAGAGCTACCCGAGTGAGCGGCGTCGCAGGGCGGGGGGCTCCAGTCCTCGGGCTCGTCGCCGTCGTCGTCGCTGCCCAGGCTGTGCTCCAGCTCCACCGGCTCGGCCCTCGTCAGCTCCCCGGCCAGCTCGCTCGGCCCGTCCACGTCGTCCGTCAGGCCCGCCACGATCTTACGCACCGTGTCCTCGCGCGACCTGCGGCAGCGGCGGAGTCATCATCCTCGTCATCGACGTCGTTACCGCCATCGTCGTTACTGCCAACGTCGTCATCATCCTCGTCATCAACGTGGTCGTCATTGTCGTCGTCGTCGTCGTCGTCATCATCGTCGTCATCATCGTCGTCGTCATCGTCGTCGTCATCATCATCGTCGTCGTCGTCATCATCGTCGTCGTCGTCATCATCGTCGTCATCATCATCGTCGTCGTCGTCATCGTCGTCGTCATCATCGTCGTCATCATCGTCGTCACCATCGTCGTCATCATCATCGTCATCATCATCATCGTCATCATCATCATCGTCGTCATCATCGTCGTCACCATCGTCATCATCATCATCGTCGTCATCATCATCATCGTCATCATCATCATCGTCGTCGTCATCGTCATCATCGTCGTCATTATCATCATCATCGTCGTCATCATCATCGTCGTCATCATCGTCGTCATCATCATCATCGTCGTCATCATCGTCGTCATCATCATCATCGTCGTCGTCATCGTCATCATCGTCGTCATCATCATCATCGTCGTCATCATCATCATCGTCGTCATCATCATCGTCATCATCATCATCGTCGTCGTCATCGTCGTCACCATCGTCATCATCGTCGCCATCATCATCATCGTCGTCATCATCATCATCGTCGTCATCATCATCATCGTCGTCGTCATCGTCGTCATCATCGTCGTCGTCATCGTCGTCACCATCGTCGTCATCATCATCGTCGTCATCATCATCGTCGTCGTCATCGTCGTCACCATCGTCATCATCGTCGTCATCATCATCATCGTCGTCATCGTCGTCACCATCGTCATCATCGTCGTCGTCATCATCATCATCATCGTCGTCATCAACGTCATTACCGCCATCATCATCGTCGCCATTGCCATAATTTTCGTCATCCTCGTCATCAACGTCGTTACCGCCATCGTCGTCACCATCAGCGTATGCGAGC
>NW_027615226.1:0-47500 GCF_965212315.1 Lampetra planeri | reverse complement strand
GGGTCTCTGTGTGGTGAGTCTGTGGGTCTCTGCGTGGTGAGTCTGTGGGTCTCTGTGTGGTGAGTCTGTGGGTCTCTGTGTGGTGAGTCTGTGGGTCTCTGTGTGGTGAGTCTGTGGGTCTCTGTGTGACGAGTATGTGGGTCTTTGTGTGACGAGTCTGTGGGTCTCTGCGTGGTGAGTCTGTGGGTCTCTGTGTGACGAGTCTGTGGGTCTCTGCGTGGTGAGTCTGTGGGTCTCTGTGTGACGAGTCTGTGGGTCTCTGCGTGGTGAGTCTGTGGGTCTCTGTGTGGTGAGTCTGTGGGTCTCTGCGTGGTGAGTCTGTGGGTCTCTGTGTGACGAGTCTGTGGGTCTCTGCGTGGTGAGTCTGTGGGTCTCTGTGTGACGAGTCTGTGGGTCTCTGCGTGGTAAGTCTGTGGGTCTCTGTGTGGTGAGTCTGTGGGTCTCTGCGTGGTGAGTCTGTGGGTCTCTGTGTGACGAGTCTGTGGGTCTCTGCGTGGTGAGTCTGTGGGTCTCTGTGTGACGAGTCTGTGGGTCTCTGCGTGGTGAGTCTGTGGGTCTCTGTGTGACGAGTCTGTGGGTCTCTGCGTGGTGAGTCTGTGGGTCTCTGTGTGGTGAGTCTGTGGGTCTCTGCGTGGTGAGTCTGTGGGTCTCTGCGTGGTGAGTCTGTGGGTCTCTGTGTGGTGAGTCTGTGGGTCTCTGCGTGGTGAGTCTGTGGGTCTCTGTGTGGTGAGTCTGTGGGTCTCTGTGTGTGAGTCTGTGGGTCTCTGTGTGACGAGTCTGTGGGTCTCTGTGTGGTGAGTCTGTGGGTCTCTGTGTGTGAGTCTGTGGGTCTCTGTGTGACGAGTCTGTGGGTCTCTGCGTGGTGAGTCTGTGGGTCTCTGTGTGTGAGTCTATGGGTCTCTGTGTGACGAGTCTGTGGGTCTCTGCGTGGTGAGTCTGTGGGTCTCTGTGTGACGAGTCTGTGGGTCTCTGCGTGGTGAGTCTGTGGGTCTCTGCGTGGTGAGTCTGTGGGTCTCTGCGTGGTGAGTCTGTGGGTCTCTGTGTGGTGCGACCCTGGTGCGGCCGGGTACGGGTAGGCCGTGAGTCACTGGTGAGTCACCGTTTGTCACTCATTTCCCAACGTCTTGTCTCTTCTCACAATTCAAGTTCCTAGAATCAACCCACCCGCGCCTGCAACATGGCTTCATCTCAGAGGTCGCAACCGGGTACCCGATACCCGTACCCTACCCGATACCCGGCTACCCGTACCCGGCCGGGTACGGGTAGCCGTTTGCGACCCTGGTGCGGCCGGGTACGGGTACGAAATCAAAACCCGTGTGCGACCTCTGCCACACGCCGCACGCACCTCGGATGATGTTGAACAGCTCGCTGATCCTGACGGCCGCGAAGGCCTGGTACAGGAAGTACTGGAGGCGAGTGCGCCAGCGCACCAGGGCGGCCTGCACCGTGACGCCACCGCCGCCGCCGCCACCACCACCGGAGTCTTCGTCCGACACCGCCCGTCCACCGTCACCCTCGCCGTGGAACACCATGCGGAGCCAGCGCAGCGCGCGGAACTCCAGCCACTGGCGCAGCAGCAGCAGCAGCAGCAGCAGTCAATAAATGGGGGGGGGTCAGGGGGGGAACGGGGGTAGTGATGAGGGGGGGGGGGGTCAGGGGGGCATGGGGAGGGGTCAGGGGGGGAACGGGGGTAGTGACGAGGGGGGGGGGGTCAGGGAGTGACGAGGGGGGGGGGTCAGGGAGGGATGGGGGGGGGGGCTGCAGCCCCCACCTGCTCCAGCTGGGCGAGGAAGGGCTGCTCGTACTCGCCGCGGCAGTGCCGCGCGATGTGCTGCTCTGTGGTGAGCTGCAGGATCGCCGTGACCGCCTCCGCACCCACACGCTCCAGCAGGGACAGACGCTGCCTGCACGCAGAGACGCAGAGAGAGACACACGCAGAGAGACACACACACAGAGAGACACACACGCAGAGATAAACACACGCTCCAGCAGGGACAGACGCTGCCTGCACGCAGAGACGCAGAGAGAGACACACGCAGAGAGACACACGCAGAGAGACACACACGCAGAGATAAACACACGCTCCAGCAGGGACAGACGCTGCCTGCACGCAGAGACGCAGAGAGAGACACACGCAGAGAGACACACACACAGAGAGACACACACGCAGAGATAAACACACGCTCCAGCAGGGACAGACGCTGCCTGCACGCAGAGACGCAGAGAGAGACACACGCAGAGAGACACACGCAGAGAGACACACACGCAGAGATAAACACACGCTCCAGCAGGGACAGACGCTGCCTGCACGCAGAGACGCAGAGAGAGACACACGCAGAGAGACACACACACAGAGAGACACACACGCAGAGATAAACACACGCTCCAGCAGGGACAGACGCTGCCTGCACGCAGAGACGCAGAGAGAGACACACGCAGAGAGACACACGCAGAGAGACACACACGCAGAGATAAACACACGCTCCAGCAGGGACAGACGCTGCCTGCACGCAGAGACGCAGAGAGAGACACACGCAGAGAGACACACACACAGAGAGACACACACGCAGAGATAAACACACGCTCCAGCAGGGACAGACGCTGCCTGCACGCAGAGACGCAGAGAGAGACACACGCAGAGAGACACACGCAGAGAGACACACACGCAGAGATAAACACACGCTCCAGCAGGGACAGACGCTGCCTGCACGCAGAGACGCAGAGAGAGACACACGCAGAGAGACACACGCACAGAGACACACACAGAGAGACACACACGCTCCAGCAGGGACAGACGCTGCCTGCACGCAGAGACGCAGAGAGAGACACACGCAGAGAGACACACACACAGAGAGACACACACGCAGAGATAAACACACGCTCCAGCAGGGACAGACGCTGCCTGCACGCAGAGACGCAGAGAGAGACACACGCAGAGAGACACACGCACAGAGACACACACAGAGAGACACACACGCTCCAGCAGGGACAGACGCTGCCTGCACGCAGAGACGCAGAGAGAGACACACGCAGAGAGACACACACACAGAGAGACACACACGCAGAGATAAACACACGCTCCAGCAGGGACAGACGCTGCCTGCACGCAGAGACGCAGAGAGAGACACACGCAGAGAGACACACGCAGAGAGACACACACGCAGAGATAAACACACGCTCCAGCAGGGACAGACGCTGCCTGCACGCAGAGACGCAGAGAGAGACACACGCAGAGAGACACACACACAGAGAGACACACACGCAGAGATAAACACACGCTCCAGCAGGGACAGACGCTGCCTGCACGCAGAGACGCAGAGAGAGACACACGCAGAGAGACACACACAGAGAGACACACACGCAGAGATAAACACACGCTCCAGCAGGGACAGACGCTGCCTGCACGCAGAGACGCAGAGAGAGACACACGCAGAGAGACACACGCAGAGAGACACACACGCAGAGATAAACACACGCTCCAGCAGGGACAGACGCTGCCTGCACGCAGAGACGCAGAGAGAGACACACGCAGAGAGACACACACACAGAGAGACACACACGCAGAGATAAACACACGCTCCAGCAGGGACAGACGCTGCCTGCACGCAGAGACGCAGAGAGAGACACACGCAGAGAGACACACGCAGAGAGACACACACGCAGAGATAAACACACGCTCCAGCAGGGACAGACGCTGCCTGCACGCAGAGACGCAGAGAGAGACACACGCAGAGAGACACACGCACAGAGACACACACAGAGAGACACACACGCTCCAGCAGGGACAGACGCTGCCTGCACGCAGAGACGCAGAGAGAGACACACGCAGAGAGACACACACACAGAGAGACACACACGCAGAGATAAACACACGCTCCAGCAGGGACAGACGCTGCCTGCACGCAGAGACGCAGAGAGAGACACACGCAGAGAGACACACGCACAGAGACACACACAGAGAGACACACACGCTCCAGCAGGGACAGACGCTGCCTGCACGCAGAGACGCAGAGAGAGACACACGCAGAGAGACACACACACAGAGAGACACACACGCAGAGATAAACACACGCTCCAGCAGGGACAGACGCTGCCTGCACGCAGAGACGCAGAGAGAGACACACGCAGAGAGACACACGCAGAGAGACACACACGCAGAGATAAACACACGCTCCAGCAGGGACAGACGCTGCCTGCACGCAGAGACGCAGAGAGAGACACACGCAGAGAGACACACACACAGAGAGACACACACGCAGAGATAAACACACGCTCCAGCAGGGACAGACGCTGCCTGCACGCAGAGACGCAGAGAGAGACACACGCAGAGAGACACACGCAGAGAGACACACACGCAGAGATAAACACACGCTCCAGCAGGGACAGACGCTGCCTGCACGCAGAGACGCAGAGAGAGACACACGCAGAGAGACACACACACAGAGAGACACACACGCAGAGATAAACACACGCTCCAGCAGGGACAGACGCTGCCTGCACGCAGAGACGCAGAGAGAGACACACGCAGAGAGACACACGCACAGAGACACACACAGAGAGACACACACGCTCCAGCAGGGACAGACGCTGCCTGCACGCAGAGACGCAGAGAGAGACACACGCAGAGAGACACACACACAGAGAGACACACACGCAGAGATAAACACACGCTCCAGCAGGGACAGACGCTGCCTGCACGCAGAGACGCAGAGAGAGACACACGCAGAGAGACACACGCAGAGAGACACACACGCAGAGATAAACACACGCTCCAGCAGGGACAGACGCTGCCTGCACGCAGAGACGCAGAGAGAGACACACGCAGAGAGACACACACACAGAGAGACACACACGCAGAGATAAACACACGCTCCAGCAGGGACAGACGCTGCCTGCACGCAGAGACGCAGAGAGAGACACACGCAGAGAGACACACGCACAGAGACACACACAGAGAGACACACACGCTCCAGCAGGGACAGACGCTGCCTGCACGCAGAGACGCAGAGAGAGACACACGCAGAGAGACACACACACAGAGAGACACACACGCAGAGATAAACACACGCTCCAGCAGGGACAGACGCTGCCTGCACGCAGAGACGCAGAGAGAGACACACGCAGAGAGACACACACACAGAGAGACACACACGCAGAGATAAACACACGCTCCAGCAGGGACAGACGCTGCCTGCACGCAGAGACGCAGAGAGAGACACACGCAGAGAGACACACACACAGAGAGACACACACGCAGAGATAAACACACGCTCCAGCAGGGACAGACGCTGCCTGCACGCAGAGACGCAGAGAGAGACACACGCAGAGAGACACACACACAGAGAGACACACACGCAGAGATAAACACACGCTCCAGCAGGGACAGACGCTGCCTGCACGCAGAGACGCAGAGAGAGACACACGCAGAGAGACACACACACAGAGAGACACACACGCAGAGATAAACACACGCTCCAGCAGGGACAGACGCTGCCTGCACGCAGAGACGCAGAGAGAGACACACGCAGAGAGACACACGCACGCAGAGACACACACGCAGAGAGACACACACAGAGAGATAAACACACACAGAGACACACACAGAGAGACACACACAGAGAGATACACGCACAGAGAGACACACGCAGAGAGACACACACAGAGACAAACACGCAGAGAGACACACGCACAGAGATAAACACGCAGAGAGACACACACACTCCAGCAGGGACAGACGCTGCCTGCAAGCACACCCAGAGACGCACGCACGGAGACACACGCACAGAGATAAACACACGGAGACACACGCACGGAGACACACGCACGGAGACACACGCACGGAGACACACGCACGGAGACACACGCACGGAGACACACGCACGGAGACACACGCACGGAGACACACGCACGGAGACACACGCACGGAGACACACGCACGGAGACACACGCACGGAGACACACGCGCGGAGACGCACGCACGGAGACGCACGCACGGAGATAAACCCCCCGCCCGCCAGCGCTCCTGGCGGTGGCGTGTGCCCCGCTCACAGGATGCGGTTGGCGCGGTGGAAGTTGTCGAGAAGCTGGCGGCAGCAGCAGGCGGCTCGCTCCACGGCGCAGCCCGGACAGCGCAGCCAGCCCGGAGCTCCAACTCCAACTCCTCCAACGCCGCCTCCAACGCCTCCCTCTTCCTCCTCCTCCTCGTCGTCGTCGTCGTCGTCATCGTCATCGCCGCCTCCTCCCTCGCCCTGGCGCACGAGGAGCGAGCGACGCACACACACACACGCACACACACACGTACACACACACACACGTACACACACACACGTACACACACACGTACACACACACACACGTACACGTCACGTACACACACACACGTACACACACACACACACGTCGCGTCACGTACACACACACACACACGTCACGTACACACACGTCACGTACACACACACGTCACGTACACACACACGTCACGCACACACACACGCACACACACACGTCACGCACACACACACGTCACGCACACACAGACACGTCACGTACACACAGACACATCACGTACACACACACACGTCACGCACACACACACACGTCACGTACACACAGACACGTCACGTACACACACACACGTCACGTACACACACACACACACGTCACGTACACACACGTCACGTACACACACACACACACACGTCACGTACACACACACGTCACGTACACACACGTCACGTACACACACACACACGTCACGTACACACACACGTCACGTACACACACACACGTACACACACACACACACGTCACGTACACGCACACACGTACACACACACACACGTCACGTACACACACACACACACACAGTGGCCCAACAACAACAACCGCCATTCGCCACTAAGAGGCGGTGACGTCACCACGACGCTTGTGCCAGGCCAAGTGCACCTTGAGGCTACCACGTGAAGTGTCGAACGCCCGCTGGCAGGAGGTCACGGGGCAGACCCAGCAGGTGCTATGGGTTGACTGCTGTGCCAGGCTAGGTGCATGATGAGGTCACGGGACAGACCCAGCAGGTGCCATGGGTTGACTGCTGTGCCAGGGTAGGTGCATGATGAGGAGGTCACGGGACAGACCCAGCAGGTGCCATGGGTTGACTGCTGTGCCAGGCTAGGTGCATGATGAGGATGTCACGGGACAGACCCAGCAGGTGCCATGGGTCGACTGACTGAGATGACCGAGATGACCGGCTGATGCACCACACACACACGGGCAGGTGTGTCTCACCGTGTGTCACCCCCCCCCGTGCCCCCCCCCCGTGCCCCCCCCCCGTGCCCCCCCCCCGTGCCCCCCCCCGTGCCCCCCCCCCGTGCCCCCACCGTGTGTGGGCGCTGCAGGTGCAGGAAGGCGCTGAAGGCTCGTGAGTAGAACGAGTGGGCGGCCGAGCGGAACGCCGCCGGCGGCGAGAAGAGCAGCGCCGCTCGCAGCAGCGCCAGCACACCACTCCCTCCTGCTGCACCGCCACACACACACAGAGTGACTCACACACACACAGACACACACACACACGCCAGCACGCCACTCCCTCCTGCTGCACCGCCACGCACACACAGAGTGACTCACACACACACAGACACACACACACACGCCAGCACGCCACTCCCTCCTGCTGCACCGCCACACACACACAGAGTGACTCACACACACACAGACACACACACACACGCCAGCACACCACTCCCTCCTGCTGCACCGCCACACACACACACAGAGTGACTCACACACACACAGACACACACACACAGAGTGACTCACACACACACAGACACACACAGTGACTCACACACACAGAGACACACACAGAGTGACTCACACACACACAGACACACACAGAGTGACTCACACACACACAGAGACACACACACACGCCAGCACACCACTCCCTCCTGCTGCACCGCCACATACACACACAGTGACTCACACACACACAGACACACACAGTGACTCACACACACACAGACACACACAGAGTGACTCACACACACACAGACACACACAGAGTGACTCACACACACACAGAGACACACACACACGCCAGCACGCCACTCCCTCTTGCTGCACCGCCACGCACACACAGAGTGACTCACACACACACAGGTACACACACTCCCTCACACTCCCTCCCCTCACACTCCCTCACACTCCCTCCCCTCAAACTCCCTCACACTCCCTCGCACTCCCCCGCCTCACACTCCCTCACACTCCCCCCCCTCACACTCCCCCCCCTCACACTCCCTCACACTCCCTCACACTCCCCCCCCCTCACACTCCCTCACACTCCCTCCCCTCACACTCCCTCACACTCCCTCACACTCCCTCACACTCCCTCACACTCCCTCACACTCCCTCCCCTCACACTCCCTCACACTCCCTCCCCTCACACTCCCTCACACTCCCTCCCCTCACACTCCCTCACAGTCCCTCACACTCCCTCACACTCCCCCCCCTCACACTCCCTCACACTCCCTCCCCTCACACTCCCTCACACTCCCTCCCCTTACACTCCCTCACTCTCCCTCACACTCCCTCACACTCTCTCACACTCCCCCCCCCTCACACTCCCTCACACTCCCTCACACTCCCTCCCCTTACACTCCCTCACACTCCCTCACACTCCCTCACACTCCCCCCCCTCACACTCCCTCACACACCCTCACACTCCCCCCCTCACACTCCCTTACACTCCCTCACACTCCCTCCCCTTACACTCCCTCACACTCCCTCCCCTCACACTCCCTCACACTCCCTGCCCTTACACTCCCTCCCCTTACACTCCCTCACACTCCCCCCCCCTCACTCTCCCTCACACTCCCTCACACTCCCTCCCCTTACACTCCCTCACACTCCCCCCCTCACTCTCCCCTCACACTCCCTCACACTCCCTCACACTCACTCCCTCCCCTCACACTCCCTCACACTCCCTCACACTCACTCCCTCCCCTCACACTCCCTCACACTCCCTCCCCTCACACTCCCTCACACTCCCTCCCCTCACACTCCCTCCCCCACACTCCCTCCCCCCTCACACTCCCTCACACTCCCTCCCCTCACACTCCCTCACACTCCCTCCCCTCACACTCCCTCACACTCCCTCACACTCCCTCCCCTCACACTCCCTCACACTCCCCCCCTCACTCTCCCTCACACTCCCTCACACTCCCTCCCCTCACACTCCCCCCCTCACTCTCCCTCACACTCCCTCACACTCCCTCACACTCACTCCCTCCCCTCACACTCCCTCACACTCCCTCACACTCACTCCCTCCCCTCACACTCCCTCACACTCCCTCCCCTCACACTCCCTCACACTCCCTCACACTCCCTCACACTCCCTCCCCTCACACTCCCTCCCCTCACACTCCCTCACACTCCCTCCCCTCACACTCCCTCACACTCCCTCCCCTCACACTCCCTCACACTCCCTCCCCTCACACTCCCTCACACTCACCCCCCTCATTCTCCCTCACACTCCCTCACACTCCCTCCCCTCACACTCCCTCACACTCACCCCCCTCACTCTCCCTCACACTCCCTCACACTCCCTCACACTCCCTCCCCTCACACTCCCTCGCACTCCCTCACCGTGAGGCTCTGGGACGAGGCCCCACTGCTGCAGCAGCTGCTGCCCGTGCAGGAACGGCTCCAGCGCCGCCTGCAGGTGCAGCAGCGCCGGCAGGAAGAGCTCCCCTCCCGGCAGCGCCGCCCCCCCCTCCTCCTCCTCCTCGCCCAGACGGCGCCACAGCCCCGGCACCACTCGCTCCTACGGCCACGCACCACGCAGCGGCAGCAGTAGCGGTACAGGCAGTAGTAGTGGTAGTGGTAGCAGTAGCAGCATGGGCAGTGGTAGTAGTAGCAGTAGCAGCATGGGTAGTGGTAGTAGTAGTGGCAGCAGCATGGGCAGTGGTAGTAGTAGTGGCAGCAGCATGGGCAGCAGTAGTGGTAGTGGTAGCAGTAGCAGCATGGGCAGTGGTAGTGGTAGCAGTAGCAGCATGGGCAGTGGTAGTAGTAGTGGTAGCAGTAGCAGCATGGGTAGTGGTAGTAGTAGCAGCATGGGTAGTGGTAGTAGTAGTGGTAGCAGTAGCAGCATGGGTAGTGGTAGTAGTAGCAGTAGCAGCATGGGTAGTGGTAGTAGTAGTGGTAGCAGTAGCAGCATGGGTAGTGGTAGTAGTAGCAGTAGCAGCATGGGTAGTGGTAGTAGTAGTGGTAGCAGTAGCAGCATGGGTAGTGGTAGTAGTAGTGGTAGCAGTAGCAGCATGGGTAGTGGTAGTAGTAGCAGTAGCAGCATGGGTAGTGGTAGTAGTAGTGGTAGCAGTAGCAGCATGGGTAGTGGTAGTAGTAGTGGCAGCAGTAGCAGCATGGGCAGCAGTAAGCGAAACGGCTCCCAAGCGGAACGGCGGTGTTACGCCGCGGCTGTGTGCCACCACCACCACCACCACCGCCACCACCACCACCACCGCCACCACCGCCGCCGCCACCGCCACCGCCACCACCACCACCACGTCCGTTTGTGCGTCTGCCGAACCAAACGGTTCGCGGCGTTTGCGCGTCGGACGGTTTAAACGTCTCCACGGAGAACTCGTCCGTAAGTGGGGGGGGGGGGGGGGGGGGGTTTGGTTCAAGTGGAGGACGGGCGGCTGCACCTGCAGGTGCTTCTGCAGCAGCTCCAGGAAGCAGGGCGCCAGCAGAGACTCCAAGCCGCTCGCTCGCAGCACGGCCAGCGCCGCCTCCGGCTCCACGGGCGGGGAGCGCGGGGTCAACAACCCCAGGCAGCAGCTACGGGGGGAGGGGAGGGGGCGTGACGTCACAAAGAGCGGTGACGTCACAAAGAGCGGTGACGTCACAGAGAGCGTGCTTCGTGCGGCGGTTGGCGACGCGGCAAAGATCCCCCGCGTAGCTCACGCAGGCTGCAGGGGCAAGTGCTGTTGGGGGAGAGTGGCAAAATGTGATAAGGGGGCCATCCACTGAGTGCGTACGCATGGAGGGGGGAGGGAGGGGAGGTTAATCCAAATGCGTTCGCTTGCGTATGGGGGGGGGGCTCTACTGACAATGTACGCATCGGAAACGGGGGGGGGGGGGGGTAAAGCCTCGATAATAACAATGCAGCCGGAGGTGGATTATCTGTTTTATTAAACGCGTTAATATGATAATTGTTTTTTTACCCTTTTATCTGGCAACAAAACTGACACCTTTTTTTTTACAAGGAGTCATGTTTGCATTGACCACAATACCTGCAGTCGTAATGCAAACAAAAAACACACAACTCTGATAATGTATGCACTGTCCTTGAAGTTGATTGGTCCACACCCGAGACAGCTTTCCTTAGAGCGTAGCCTCACATGGGTTGGACCAGATGACGCCAAAAGGCGCACAACTCAAAGACAATGACGTCTTGACAGATGTTTGCGATGGATGGCCCCTAAGGTTGGTCTGGCTGGAGGCAGCATGCCCAGCCACCACAAGTGGTGAGGCCAAGCGCTACACGCAAGCACCTGTGACGATCCGCATGTGGCATCATCATCACGGTGGCTAGGAGATGTTGACTACCTCGCCTGGTGTGCAGGAGGTCGTGGGTTCAATCCCGACCCTGAGAAGTAGTAGCAGTAGCAGCATGACTGTACAGTAGTAGCATTACTGTACAGTAGCAGCAGTATTAGTAGCAGTAGCATTACAGTAGTAGCAGTACAGTATTAGTAGCAGTGATAGTAGCAGCAGTATTAGTAGCAGTAACATTACAGTAGTAGCAGTACAGTATTAGTAGCATTACAGTAGCATTACAGTAGCAGTATTAGTAGCAGTAACAGTAGCAGCAGTTAAATTTCGATTTAAAGCTTCTTTCGTGACTGCAGGGATTCATCTTCTTGGTTCTTTCGGTAAAGTCACGTAGAAGGGAAATAATAAAAATAAAACAATAAAACAATTCTCACGACGTTTCGGCCACAACGCAAGTAGCCTGAGGACGGCTGCTTGCGTTGTGGCCGAAACGTCGTGAGAATTGTTTTATTATGTTTTATTTTTATTATTTTATTACTTCCCTTCTACGTGACTTTACCGAAAGAACCAAGAAGAAGTAGCAGCAGTATTAGTAGCAGTAGGATCAGCAGTAGTATTCGTAGCAGTACTGTACAGCAGTAGTATGAGCAGCAGTAACAGTAGCAGCAGTATTAGTAGCAGTAGCATTACTGTACAGTAGTAGCAGCAGCATTACAGTAGTAGCAGCAGTAGTACCAGTAGCACAACACATTCGGTGAGTTGCCACAATTTGGTACCGGTTGTATCGACCCCTAGAACAACTGACGATGTTGATTGTGAGTTTGTTTGCACGCCCCGGGGGCTCACCGCTTCACGTGGAACCAGGGAGGTGAGCGCGGAGCTCCATGCCGCGCTCACCACGCCGGTGGGGTCCATGGTGGGGACGGGAGACACGCGGGGAGACACGGGGGGAGACACGCGGGGAGGGGAGGGGAGACACGAGGGGAGACACGGGGAGAGACACGAGGGGAGACACGCGGGGAGACACGGGGGGAGACACGCGGGGAGGGGAGGGGAGACACGCGGGGAGGGGAGGGGAGACACGCGGGGAGGGGAGGGGAGACACGCGGGGAGACACGAGGGGAGACACGCGGGGAGACACGAGGGGAGACACGCGGGGAGGGGAGGGGAGACACGCGGGGAGACACGAGGGGAGACACGCGGGGAGGGGAGGGGAGACACGCGGGGAGACACGAGGGGAGACACGCGGGGAGGGGAGGGGAGACACGCGGGGAGGGGAGTGGAGACACGCGGGGAGGGGAGGGGAGACACGCGGGGAGACACGAGGGGAGACACGCGGGGAGGGGAGGGGAGACACGAGGGGAGACACGCGGGGAGGAGAGGACACGGAGAGACCAGAGAAGAGACGGGTAGAGACACGCCGGGAGAGACAGAGAGACACAGAGAGAGAGAGATACAGAAAGAGAGACACAGAGAGAGAGACACACACAGAGAGACACAGAGACAGATACAGAGAGAGCCACAGACACACAGAGACAAGCCGTGAGAGACACAGAGAGAGAGACACACAGAGAGAGAGCGACAAGCCGAGACAGAGACAGAGAGTGAGAGAGACAGAGTGAGACACACACCGAGAGACACAGAGTCGCGGCCTCCTCGACTGGAAGCCGCGAGGGCGGGAAATTCACACGCGGAAACCACGTGTAGGCCTCGCGGCCAATCACAGGCCACGCCGCCGCCGCGGCGTCACGTTCACGCGAGCAGCCAATCAGGGGAGGCGTGACGTCACCCCACGAATGTAAACAGCTGAGGTAGAGGCGCATGCACAGCAAGTGCCGGCTGATATTATTACTGTACACTATTACTGTACACTAGTACTGTATACTATTACGGTACACTAGTACTATACACGGTTACTGTACACTAATACTGCACACTATTACTGTACACGATTACTGTGCACTATTACTGTACATTGTTACTGTACACCAGTACTGTACACTAGTACTACACACTATTACTGTACAATATTGCTATACACTATGACTGTACACTAGTACTATACACTATTACTGTACACTATTACTGTACACTAGTACTATACACTGCTACTGTACACTATTACTATAAACTATTACACTTTTACTGTACACTATTACTGTACACTGCTACTGTACACTATTACTATAAACTATTACACTTTTACTGTACACTATTATATTATAACGGCACGCGTGTTCTGTTATATTATAACGGCACGCGCGTTGAGCCAGGGACTTTGCCCTAAACGTGGTTTCTAGTCGCATGAAATCACAATCGGACCTGTTTATTTGAACAAAGTGGTACACGAACATTCGGTTATAAAATATGAACGTTACTTCCAACCAACATCCACGCTTTGGCGGGGAAACAGCACGAAGCAAGACAGTACAGTATAGCGATGTCACCCACCCTCACAATGTACAAAACATTTAACAAAATATATTTTAAAACTTTTTCCAACATATTTGTGTCATCTCTCTTAACATCGAGTTTTCAAGCAGAACACATCTTTGCGAAATCTTACTGGTAGGAACCTCCTGGTTACACCAGCCCACAGGGGATTATTGTGTCCGTCCGTCCGTCGTGCATTTAAAAATGGGAGGGGTGGGGCTGGGTGGAGAGGGGAGGGTGAGGAGGGGCTGGGTGGTGAGGGTAGGGAGGGGCTGGGTGGGGAGGGGCTGGTCACCCCGTGGTGCCCTTATAAAACTCAACGTTTAACTTACTCATGCCGGCTTGTGCCCGCCCTCATAGTCGGGCATATTTGCGGAATACACCACGCCGCCGTTGACCCTGCAGGCCATTGACCGAGCAACCCGACGTTCCTACCAGCTCCCTCCGCAGGAATGTTTTTTTAACGGTCTTGCCCCTGTACACCTTGACACATCTAAATGCAGGTGTGGCCGTCAGGAAGATACACGGATGAAATCACAAGGGGCTATTTTGGTATTCCACGCCATCCTTAGAATAAATCTAGCACGAGGTTACCGTGGGAGCAGGTTGCTTCGTTCCACAAAGCAGTATCGTCTGCCAATTTGGGTCAATGTTGCAATGTGGTGTTATTTTGTCCCAATTAAGTGATTGGGATTACTGAATTGAGGAGTGGAGTCAGCCCATGATCTCCCTGGGATGGGTGAAACGAGGAACACTTTGTGGGGAAGTCGAGCCATCTTGCTCAAGCAAAAGCCTGTAAATGGCAGACAAGCACCAACTCAATCAAACAATACCCATTCGAGCAGGAAATCACCTTTTTAAAATTATCATTTGACTTATTCTGGGCAAAGAAATTGGGACACCAGTTTGCCTGGGAAGGGGATGTGTGGTGGATAGAAAGCTGCCCAAGTTATAATATTTTTTTTTTAAATGCATATTGATATACAAATGAAAGATATATTAAAATAAAAGATATTTACAAAAATAATTCTACGAGGCAACACCTCATTTCTCTCTGGTACTATCTGCTGCCCTCGGATGAGATTGCCGCCTTCCCTCACACAGGACTATGTAAGCCGAGTCAAACGGCCAATTGAATCGTCCCCATGTGTGCGCGACCCGTTGTGCAACACGTTACCCTACTCATCTTCTTGGTTCTTTCGGTAAAGTCACGTAGAATGGAAATAATAAAATAATAAAACATAATAAAATACAATTCTCACGACGTTTCGGCCACAACGCAAGCAGCCGTCCTCAGGTGGAGAGCAGGTCTGTCGTGTAGACAGAGTCTGAATGACACACCCCAGGCTTGGAGCGACTATTTAAGCTGGGATGGAGGGGGGAAGGGCGCCTTGACAAAATAATTTGCATATCAAGAGGAGTTTAGCATATTTATGTAAATGCAGATATGCGATTAGTACTACTTGTGAAATGCGTAGGAGGTTTGGCGGGGGAGTTTAAAGTCATTATGCCCGTGCATTATGCAGGATTAGCAGCAACAAAGGGAGGGGATAGGGGTAACATTTCCATTCTACGTGATGACTTTACCGAAAGAACCAAGAAGATGAATCCCTGCAGTCACGAAAGCTTTAAATCGAAAGTTACTCTACTGTTGCGCAACTACTCACTCAGATGCGGGCAAAGCAGTCGCGGGCGACTGACGATTTACAAGCTGCGCTATTGACGATTTAGAAGCCGCGCTATGAACTTCGAGAGCCATTTCAGCTCTTGCGCAATGATCTATCAAGCGTGAACTGTGCCTTAAGGGACAAAGAGCCAAGTGGAGACGGATCAGGTGAAAGCTCAGGACCAGCCTGGTAGGAGTAATAACACTGGTCACACTTCTTCTTGGTTCTTTCGGTAAAGTCACGTAGAATGGAAATAATAAAATAATAAAATTAAAACATAATAAAATAATTCTCATGACGTTTCGGCCACAACGCAAGCAGCCGTCCTCACGACGTTTCGGCCACAATGCAAGCAGCCGTCCTCAGGTGGAGAGGACGGCTGCTTGCGTTGTGGCCGAAACGTCGTGAGAATTATTTTATTATGTTTTATTTTATTATTTTATTATTTCCCTTCTACGTGACTTTACCGAAAGAACCAAGAAGATGAATCCCTGCAGTCACGAAAGCTTTAAATCGAAACTGGTCACAATTTTTCTGGCATAAGGTATTCCAAAGGTTTTAAGATAATTTTGGGGTGCTGATTCCAAATCTGGAATCAGTTTTTGTCTATCACATCAGGTTTTTGAGATATCAAATATTGCATTTTCAATAAAAACTGCAGAAGAAAAATATTAAATAAATGTGGATATCTACATAAAATGATATTATAAACACACCATCCTAAAAATACAGCACCATATTTTAACACTAAAGCAGTCACTGACTCGCAACAACTTGCAATCATAAGTGACAAAGTTAATTTCGGGTAAAATCAATGAAATAGGGGGATGCCGATAGCATGAAAATGAGATGTGATAGAGCAAATCTGAGATCAGATTT
The DNA here is from genome assembly GCF_965212315.1 of Lampetra planeri. NCBI lineage: Eukaryota > Metazoa > Chordata > Hyperoartia > Petromyzontiformes > Petromyzontidae > Lampetra > Lampetra planeri. The sequence goes on along the minus strand of NW_027615226.1, from coordinate 30,974 downwards.
GGAATCGGCACCCTGAAATTAGTCTAGAACAGCTGCAAAAGTCCAGGCCAGAAAAAAGTTTTTTTTGTGTTGACCAGTGTAATAGTATTATAACACTAATAGGGGTTTTCCCCTTTTTTCTGGCAACAAAACTGACACCTTTTGCAAGGAATCATGCTTACTACATTAACCACAATACTTGCAGTCAAATGCAAACAAAAAAATAATACTCTGCTCACCCCGAGCTCTCATTACTCTGGTAGTGCGTTGTCTTGGAACTGTGCGCCTTTTGGCGTCATCTGGTCGAACACCATATGAGACGAGGCTCCAAAGAAAGCTGTCTCTGGTGTGGACCAATCCGTTTTTAAAGACAATGCATAAATTATCAGAGTATTGTTTTTTTGTTTGCATTTGACTGCAAGTATTGTGGTTAATGTAAGCATGATTCCTTGCAAAAGGTATCAGTTTTGTTTCCAGAAAAAAGGGGAAAACCCCTACTAGTATATTTGGTACTGGCAAAGGAGGTCCCATCATGTATTATAACACGGCTCGCTGTGGTAATGGAAACGCGGCATCGCTAGGGGGCGGGGTTCACAATGGACGCGTCAGAGAGCCTGACTAGTACACGGCAAGGCCGTTCGCTGGCCATACTTCACCGCGCCGGTCAAAGTGGGAGGCACAGAAGAACAGTACAACAACAGGGCAAGATTCTAGATTTGAAGCTTTCGTGACTGCAAGGATTCATATTCTTAGGTTTGTCAGTTTAACACGTAGGCTTTCGCGACCAATGTTATTCATAATCAACGATTTTTGGGTTTAGATCGCGTTATTTATAAATGTGTCGTAACCCTCCACCACCCGACACGGCCAATCAGTAAAAAAAGTGTCACGTTGACAAAAGACAAAATAGTTCGCTGCTTTAGCCCACCGGTGTGTTGAAGCGTGAAACCACAACATTTACAATGTTTGAGTTGTACGACGTTTCGCTGGTAATTGCATCTGGCGAATTGCCCGATGATGCTGGATGCAATTACCAGCGAAACGTCGTACTTAAATTGTAAATGTTGTGGCTTCAACACACCGGTGGGCTAAAGCAGTGAACTATTTGTCTTTTGTCAACGTGACACATTTTTACTGATTGGCCGTGTCGGGTGGTGGAGGGTTACGACACATTTATAAATAACGCGATCTAAACCCAAAAATCGTTATGAATTCTTAGGTTTGTTCGGTAAAGTCACGTAGGTAAAAAATGTATCATTTACTTGATGCAGCAAGCGTGCTGTGGCGGTTCCACCTGAAGACGGGGGCTTGTGTTGCCTCCGAAACGTCGTGATTTTTATTTTATTTTACTTTTATTAATTTTAATTTTTTACCTACGTGACTTTACCGAAAAAAACCCAAGAATAACAGGGAAAGAGCTGGGAACACAAAACTCACTTGGAGAAAAACCACAGGCAGTCGTAACTCGGATTGCAAGCCGGGAGCTCAGCTGTGATGGCTTTGCCGTCCCTGACACGGACATTGTGTACCCACTGAGATACACAGCTGAATCCAGGGCTTGAACCTAAGTCATCAATGGTGTTTGTGCAGTGTCTAAAACAGACATTGAGTCACCCGACGAAATCTATGCGGGAGCTTACATTTAACAAATTGTGATTGAACATATTTTATGTTCTAAATGGAAAGTAATTATAGAATCCTGAGGTGCAACTGGATTCATCTTCTTGGTTCTTTCGGTAAAGTCACGTAGAAGGGAAATAATAAAAATAAAACATAATAAAATAATTCTCACGACGTTTCGGCCACAACGCAAGCAGCCGTCCTCAGGTGAAGAACAGGTCTGTCGGAAAGACAGTGCCAGACACTGCTTGCGTTGTGTCTTTCCGACAGACCTGTTCTTCACCTGAGGACGGCTGCTTGCGTTGTGGCCGAAACGTCGTGAGAATTATTTTATTATGTTTTATTTTATTCTTTTATTATTTCCCTTCTACGTGACTTTACCGAAAGAACCAAGAAGATGAATCCCTGCAGTCACGAAAGCTTTAAATCGAAATGCAACAGGAACATTAATATTACCCTATTCTCCAGATGATTCTCTGTGCGTGTGTCTGTGTGTGTGCGGTGTGTTAGTGGGGAGCAGTCGCTACAATGTGTAGGTAACATCACCAACAGGCGTGTGTGGTGCTGGCCATCCACCAGAGGTCGCAAACGGGTTTTGATTCCTTACCCGTACCCGGCCGCACCAGGGTCGCGTACGGGTAGGGTACGGGTATCGGGTACCTGATTGCGACCTCTGGGATGAAGCCATGTTGCAGGCGGGGGTGGGTTGATTCTAGGAACTTGAATTGTGAGAAGAGACAAGACGTTGGGAAATGAGTGACAAACGGTGACTCACCAGTGACTCACGTTCTACCCGTACCCGGCCGCACCAGGGTCGCAAACGGGTACCCGTACCCGGCCGGATATGGGTAGCCGGATATCGGGTACCCGGTTGCGACCTCTGCCATCCACCCCCTCGTGTGCCGTGCCGGTATTTATCGGTGCTCGCTAACAGCACGTGCCCCAAGTCTGTTGAGGCTAAACCGGGGAATCTTTCACTTTTGAGTGTGCAGTATTTAAGTGCACCTGTGTGTGTGTGTGTGACCAGATCTGTATAGTTTTAATGACACCGAATCTTGATTTTTAGAGCATCTTACGATCTGGATAATACGGTAAACGCCACAGGAACTTTCGTGGCGATAACATTTGGAACGGGATTAAGAAAGATGCATTACACAAACCCTCGACATCATCCCTCTCTGTACACATCCAGCCTCTTGTCCATCGGCTGGCGTGCGATGTCACTTGATCATACTTCACCACGCTGGTCAGTGCAGATCGGTGAAGACAGGGAGCATACGTAAGCGAACAGTACAATGGATTTAGCTACTCTCTGCTTCCCACAATTTAGCCCTGCACCAGGTACTCGCACAGAGGCCCACGAGCAGTTCAGATAATCGTCACTGGTGGCGATCGTGAGGAGAGGGGGGGGGGGAATCTAACTCGGGTGGCGGGGTTCGTAGCGCAGGGTGCTAACCACTGCGCCACTGCTCCCCACTCACGCCCTTTGATCCCTCCCGTACACACGCGCAGACAAATACAACTCCTTCAAGACGGAAGGGGCTCAAACATCTCAACACACAGGAGCCTTGTGAATATGATTGCAGAGACTCGCAGAGGTTGCTCTAGAGCGAGGGGTGAGGAACGTCCGGCCCGCGGGCCGTATGAGGCCCGCGAAATCATTTGGTGTGGCCGTGCCAAGGCAACCGCAGGCGGGACTCGAAATTCAATAATTCTAGGAGCAAACCTGGAAAAGCAGTTGCGAGTAGCAGCAACATCATCATCAACACCAGCAGCTCACATCATCACACGCCTCGCCAAAGAGAAGCAGTTACAGCCATCGCATTAGGGGCGAGTTAATGAAACGTTTGACCAAACATAACGGGCAAATTTTGAAGTTGATAATTTTGTATGGCCCGCGAATGATGTTATAAATATCCAAATGGCCCTTGGCAGAAAAAAAGGTTGCCCACCCCTGTTCTAGACACATTAATGAGCGCCGTTGTTACAATGGCAACACTGTCGTCACGACAACACCGCCTGTGTGAGTGTACTAAGTGTGCTCACTGCCAGGGTACTCACCATGGCAGCGTTGTCTCTGACACGCAATCGCCCAGACTCATGCACTCACCAGTTCAATCACACCGTGTGCGTTTATGTCTGTGTGTCACTCTGCCTCCATGTCTGTGTTTGTACCCATCGACCCACCTACTCACCCACCCCTTCACTCATTCACCCCTCACTCATTCACCCCTCACTCACTCGGCCACCCCTTATCTTATTCACTAACTCCATCATCCACCCACTTACTCATCCCCCCACCCCCCGACTCTCACTCACCCACCCCCTCACCCACTCACCCTCTCACTTGCCCATCCACCCCTAACTCACCCACCCATTTATTCATTCACTCACCCACTCACCCCCTAATTCATCCATCCACTCCCTCGCTCATTCCTCCACTCACCCACTCACCCACCCACTCACCCCCTAATTCATCCACCCACTCCCTCGCTCATTCCTCCACTCACCCACTCACCCACCCACTCACCCCCTAATTCATCCACCCACTCACCCCCTATTTCATCCACCCACTCCCTCGCTCATTCCTCCACTCACCCACCCACTCACCACCGGCCCTCGCTAGGAGCACCCACAGTGGAAGTCCCCGTGCTCGGGGCGGTATCCGACGCACGCCATGTGGAACCAGGCGTCGCACGCGTCGCACTGCACCCAGTCCAGCGTCTCATCCTGCGGGCGCAGGCAGCGGCGCGCGGCGCAAGCCTCCCCGCCGCCCCCCCCCACCGCGACCACGGGCGCCGCCGCGACCACCGCCCCCTCCTCCTCGTCACTCTCCTCGTCACTCTCCTCTTCAACCGCGCCTCCACCACCAAGGCCCCTCGCCGTGTTCCACACCGAACCGCGCGCAGGCACGGCCGCGTCCTTCGCCGAGCTTGTCACGGCGTTCTTCGCCCCCGCCGCTCCGACAGGGCTCCCGACGCCCGCCACAGCTTTCTTTGAGGCCGCTGGGCTCTTTGCCGCCGTTGCCGCGAGCGACGGCGGCGGCGGGGCCCTGCCGGAGAACGCCGGGCTCCAGCTGAGGGATACGGGCGGCGGCCGGGCGAGCGACTTGGGGACGCTGAGGGGAGACGCGGCCGTCTTGGAGGAAGAACTCGGGGTCCTGGCGAGCGACGCCGGAGATGGCGCCGCCGCCGCCAGTGGAGAGGAGTTCTTTCTGGGGCGTCCCCGCGGTCTCCTGAGATGTCAGGGGTCAGTCGCACGGTGCAGGGGTGAGCGAGTGAGTGAGCGAGTGAGTGGGGCACGGTGCAGGAGTGAGTGAGTGAGTGGGGCACGGTGCAGGGGTGAGTGAGTGAATGAGACACGGTGCAGGGGTGAGTGAGTGAGTGAGTGAGACACGGTGCAGGGGTGAGCGAGCGAGTGAGTGAGACACGGTGCAGGGGTGAGCGAGCGAGTGAGTGAGACACGGTGCAGGGGTGAGCGAGCGAGTGAGTGGGAGACGGTGCAGGGGTGAGCGAGTGAGCGGGTGCTGAGCGTGCGATGACGAGTGGGTGAGCACGTGAACGGACGAGTGAAGGGTGGTTGGGTTGGGTGAGCAAGTTGAGAGTGAACAAATAAGCGTGCGAGTGAAAGCGGCGGGTGGGTGAACAGGTGAAGACTTAGTGAAGAGTCGAATTGCATGTCGGTTGTGACCAGGGCGAGTGCGGTGTTCCCAGCACGGCCATTACGACCCACCCACCACCCTTACCCAGTTCCGGTGGTGCGCTGGCAGCTCCCAGCATTCCTCCTGGCGCCTCCACTTCCTCTGTGGGCTCCGCGCCCCCCCTGAGGTCTCCCCGCACCCCCCCCACATCCCGCTGTGCGCGACTCCATCAAGCGCCGCTCCCAACCCCGTCCCTCCATCGTCTCCTCCTCCTCCTCCTCCTTCACCACCTCCTCCCCCTCCTCCTCGTCGTTACCACTGGCACCGTCACCGTCGTCCTCATCGTCATCGTCGTCGTCGTCGGACGAGGAGCGAGACCGCGGCGACGGTGGCGGCGATGGCGACGACGACGACGGCGGCGATCGTGACAATCCCTCCGAGAGGAGCCTCCGGGTCACCGCGACCTCTGGGCAGCGGAGCTCGCGGTGGGGTCGGCTGGCGGTGACCTCCGTGTCCAGGTCACGCCGCACCGTGTGCACCGGCTTGCGCTGCCGCTTGCGGGGGGGCGCCAACAGGGGGTCTGTGCGTGCGGGGGGTGGAGGTGGGCGGGCAGAGGAGGGGGGAGAGGGGTGGTGGTGTTAGGGTTACTGGTAGGAGAATGGAGTTGGTGTTTGGGATAGTGATAGTGGTAATGTGTTAGAGTAGTGATAGTGTAAAGGGTGATGCTAATATGTTATGAGTAGTGATAGTGTTAGAGGTAATGCTAATGTGTTGTGATAGTGTAAGGGGTAGTGTTAATGTGTTGTGACAGTGTTATGGGTAGTGTTAATGTTCTTAGGTTTTTTCGGTAAAGTCACCATGTAGGTAAAAAATTAAAATTAATAAAAGTAAAATAAAAATAAAATAAAAATCACGACGTTTCGGAGGCAACACAAGCTTCCGTCTTCAGGTGGAACCGTCACAGCACGATTGCTGTATCAAGTGAGAGAAATTCACAAAAATAATATCCAGGGCCTACCTTGGCTCCTCCCACCCTCAACCAGTATATATACAAATACGGTTTTCTTGGAATTTCTCTCACTTGATACAGCTATCGTGCTGTGACTGTTCCACCTGAAGATGGAAGCTTGTGTTGCCTCCGAAACGTCGTGATTTTTATTTTTATTAATTTTAATTTTTTACCTACGTGACTTTACCGAAAAAACCTAAGAATATGAATCCTTGCAGTCACGAAAGCTTCAAATCTAGAATTAGTGTTAATGTGTTACGAGTAGTGATAGTGTAAGGGGTAGTGCTAATGTGATGTGACAGTGTTATGGGTAGTGTTAATGTGTTACGACTAAGTGATAGTGTTAGGTGTCGTATTAGGAGATGGTGGTAGTGATAGGAGTGGTGCGAGTGCTACTTATCGTGGTGGTGTTAGTGAAAGAAGTTTGGGGTCGTGCCGTTAATAAGATGGTAGTGTTTGGGTTATGGAAGTGTTGGAGGTAGTCTTAGTGTTTGTAGTGGAAGTTGTGTTTGTGTTAGGGGTCCTGTTAGTGCTACGTGTTAGTGTCAGTGTTAGTTTGAAGGGACTGTGCCAGTAATAGTGGTAGTGTTAATAGTAGTGATAGAAGTGGTGTGTGTGAGGTAGTTGTAATGGCGGTGTTAGTGATAGGAATTAGGTGTCAGTGTATGGGTTACGTTAGTGTCAGCGCTTGGGGGAGCGTCCGTGCGCACAATTAGTGCTAGCGGCACCGTGAGTGTCAGGCAGAGGTCGCAAACGGGTTTTGATTCCTTACCCGTACCCGGCCGCACCAGGGTCGAAAACGGGTACCCGTACCCGGCCGGGTACGGGTACCCGTTCCCTACCCGAAATGAGTGGCAAACGGTGACTCACCAGTGACTCACGGCCTACCCGTACCCGTACCCGGCCGCACCAGGGTCGCAAACGGCTACCCGTACCTGGCTGGGTACGGGTAGCCGGGTATCAGGTAGGGTATGGGTATCGGGTACCCGGTTGCGACCTCTGGTGTCAGACATTACGGTTAGCGAAAATGCTGGCGATAGGGGCGGTGGTGTCAGCAATGGTGCGAGTGCCGACGTTCGTGGTTACGCACGGCGCAACCGCGGCACCGCCGGGCACCGGCGAATCGCACCGGCCGACGCTGTGAATCCACGACCCTCGACGGTTATCACTCGCGACCCCTCTGGTGAAACTGCCACACTCACCGGACTCGGAAGCCGGCCGCTGCCTACGCTGCTGCTGCTGCTGCTGTTGCTGCTGCTGCTGCTGCTGTTCCGTGCCGGCTGCGTCGGTGTGGCCCACCGGGTCGGCGGGAGTGGCGGCGGCTGCGGCGGCGGCGGTGCCGTTGACGCCGCGGCCCGGGTGGTAGGTGAGCGAGGATGCCTGAAGCTTGCTGATGCTGCCGATGGAGGTGAGGATGAGGGCGCGTGGCGGCGGTGCCGGCGTCGGTGTCACCGGCGTTGCCGGGGCTGCCGTGGCGGGAGGCGTGGCCGGCGCGGAGTGGCGGCGACGCGGCGAGCAGCTGGACATTGGGATCGCGTCGAAGTCGTCCGGCCTCACGTCCACCTGGGGTCAACACGAGGCGGACGGGGGGTAAGGGTAGATGGGAGACGAGGGGTGGGGAGAGGAGATGTGAGGGGTGGTAGGGGAGGAGTTAGCTGGAGGTAGGGAGGAGGGAGAGGTGTGGGGAGAGCGGTGAAGAGGAGGTGGAGGAGGAGGAGGGAGAATAATGAAGGAGCAGGAGAGGGGAGATTGAACTAAGTAAAAAATTAACCCGTAAAAACTAAGTTTTTCACTATAAATCCTTTATATGCGTGGCATCGGTTTTATTTTATTATTCATTTCTGTTTTTCTTGAGTAAGAGTTTCATTTTTATCACATTGGTATTTTTAATTAAATATGAAATGTTTTTTTTCCTAAAAAGTGGTAAATTTAGGAAAAAATTTTCACGCAAATAAATTGGTCACGCACAACGAGTCTGTGCGCAAAATGTCAGCTCGATTGGATCACGGGAAGTGGGTTAAAAAACGACCGAAAGATTTGCACGGTCGTAAGCGCGCAAGCAAGCAAGCAAGTGAACTTAATATAAAGGATTTAAAAATGTTTCAATAGACACGTACTAAATCTTGATTTAAAGCTTTCGTGACTGCAGGGATTCATATTCTTGGTTCTTTCGGTAAAGTCACGTAGAAGGGATATGATAAAATAAGATTAATATAAAGCAATAAAATATTATTTATTACTAGAAAACAATATTATTTTATTATTTTGAACCAAGAATATACATACATACTGTCTAGCGATACAACATGTTTGATCTTCCATAATCCTATATCATTGTAACCTATATTAATCCTATACAACAATGATAAAGATCCCCCGTATAGCCTTAACAGGCGATTGGGGCAAGTGCTGTTATAGCGTGTAGCAGCAGCGCCTATGGAGGCCAGCACATAGCACAAGGGGGTGGGTGGCCAGCACCTAGCCCGATCGGCCACCTTTGTCTCCCCAGTGGCGATGTTTACGACACACCGGACCAGATACTCATTTGACCGGTTCAGATAATTGATCATCACCAGTGTTGATGGTGGCGGCCGTGAGCAGGAATCGAACTCGGGTCTTTGCCGGGTTCGTAGCGCAGCGTAGCGCTAACCGCTGCGCCACCGCTCCCCATTAATCCTATACACCCGTTGCAAGGCAGAGGTCGCAACCGGGTACCCGATACCCTACCCGATACTCGTACCCTACCCGATACCCGTACCCTACCCGATACCCGGCTACCCGTACCCGGCTGGGTACGGGTACCCGTTTGCGACCCTGGTGCGGCCGGGTACGGGTAGGCCGTGAGTCACTGGTGAGTCACCGTTTGTCACTCATTTCCCAACGTCTTGTCTCTTCTCACAATTCAAGTTCCTAGAATCAACCCACCCGCGCCTGCAACATGGCTTCATCCCAGAGGTCGCAATCGGGTATCCGATACCCGTACCCTGCCCGTATCCGGCCGGGTACGGGTAGGCTACGGCCGGGTACGGGTACCCGTTTGCGACCCTGGTGCGGCCGGGTACGGGTACGGGTAAGGAATCAAAACCCGTTTGCGACCTCTGTCGCAAGGCGAGATGAACGAGGCGATCCGGCAGAACATCAAGCGCTGCTCTTGTTTTCATCGTCAATTTCGCGAATAAAAGTAACACCTGCTGTGGAGATGCGGTGGTGGTTGTGTTCTGTTGTGGATGAGGAGGAGGAGGAGGAATCTCTGCACCTTTTGGAACAGGAAGAGGAACTCTGAGTCGGCGCCGCGAGCGTTGGTCTGAGCGGGTCCCAGCAACACCGTGTCTCCATCGTGCAGCTCCACCCGGTCCCCTCGCTCCACTCGCCGCTCGTTCACACTCGTGCCTGCGCACGCAGAGACGCGGGGACGCGGGCAGAGACGCGGGGACACGCAGAGAGAGACACGTTACTCATTCGTACCGGTGCCTGGGCAGAGACACGGGGCACGCACAGAGACACGCGGCACACACAGAGACATGGCGATCATTCACCCCCATGCCTGCACGCAAACCGAGACACGGAAACACAAGCGGAGACACGGCAGCACCCAGAGACACAGCGATGATTTACACTCACGCTTGTACACACAGAGAGAGATGGATTGATTACATGATGACGTGTTCGTAACAGATGGTGAGTAGTTGGAGATGCCTTCCATTCAGCAGTGGATAGCCTATGGCTAGTTGTGTTTTTTTTCACTTGTAACCATAGCCACCCAGCGCTTCACTTTACTCAATTGAGATCACACATAGCAGCAATAATCAACCCCGACTGGCTGATTCTCCTCTACCGTAAGCTCTCGCCTGGTTCCATAGGAATCAACCTGAACTCACGCATTCATTAATTCACTCGCTCAAATCGTTCACCCCGCTCACTCGCTCAAATCATTCACCCGCTCACTCGCTAAAATCATTCACCCGCTCACTCGCTCAAATCATTCACCCGCTCACTCGCTCAAATCATTCACCCGCTCACTCGCTCAAATCATTCACCCACTCGCTCAAATCATTCACCCACTCGCTCAAATCATTCACCCGCTCACTCGCTCAAATCATTCACCCGCTAACTCGCTCAAATCATTCACCCGCTCACTCGCTCAAATCATTCACCCACTCGCTCAAATCATTCACCCACTCGCTCAAATCATTCACCCACTCACTCGCTCAAATCATTCACCCACTCGCTCAAATCATTCACCCACTCGCTCAAATCATTCACCCGCTCACTCGCTCAAATCATTCACCCGCTCACTCGCTCAAATCATTCACCCACTCACTCGCTCAAATCATTCACCCACTCACTCGCTCAAATCATTCACCCACTCACTCGCTCAAATCATTCACCCACTCACTCAAATCATTCACCCACTCACTCGCTCAAATCATTCACCCGCTCACTCGCTCAAATCATTCACCCACTCACTCGCTCAAATCATTCACCCACTCACTCGCTCAAATCATTCACCCACTCACTCGCTCAAATCATTCACCCACTCACTCGCTCAAATCATTCACCCGCTCACTCGCTCAAATCATTCACCCGCTCACTCGCTCAAATCATTCACCCGCTAACTCGCTCAAATCATTCACCCGCTCAAATCAATCATTCACCCGCTCACTCGCTCAAATCATTCACCCACTCGCTCAAATCATTCACCCGCTCACTCGCTCAAATCATTCACCCGCTCACTCGCTCAAATCATTCACCCGCTCACTCGCTCAAATCATTCACCCGCTCACTCGCTCAAATCATTCACCCGCTCACTCGCTCAAATCATTCACCCGCTCACTCGCTCAAATCATTCACCCGCTCACTCGCTCAAATCATTCACCCGCTCACTCGCTCAAATCATTCACCCGCTCACTCGCTCAAATCATTCACCCACTCGCTCAAATCATTCACCCACTCACTCACGCAAACTAGACTCCAAGACCCTGCCTCTCTCTCTCTTGAGAGAGAAGAGCTCTGACCCTGGCTACAATAACATCAACATGAACTTGCATTTGTCACTCACCGGGGCCGCGCCTGACACGTGCCCTCCCCGTTTCGCCAAACTGTGCCTCAAAAATAATATCATCGCACACCCCCCGCGTAGCAATGCAGTAATTTCTGTGTGTGCTATGAAGGACCGTTGCCCGAAACGTCGCCGGTTATATATTTATTCTAAACGTCATTTTTTTGTTTACGTGTTGACGTAGTGTTGTTGTTGTCAGTGGTCGGATGCATTCGGCTTGCAATGTCAGAGCATGGATGATGACGATGGTGACACACGCATACAAAGACAAAGATCCCCCGTGTAGCCTCAACAGACTGCAGCGGGCAAGTGCTGCAAGCGAGCAGCAGCAACAACGACGACGATCTCCATTCGTGTCACCACGGCGCTCGTGCCAGGCTAGGTGCACTTTCGATCAGAATATTTATTTCCACCGCAGGAATCCGATGAGCTATGAAGCTCTTTCGCACAGACGTCCAGGCGCCTGTGCCAGGCTAGGTGCACACAACCCGTGGCCTTCTGTCAGCAGCGAGCCTCACGCGTGCACCTAGCCTGGCACGGAGCGCCGCCGTGTCACCACCAAGACAAAGGTCCCCCGTGTAGCCTCTAACAGACTGCAGGGGCAAGTGATGTTAGTAGCGAGCAGCAGCTACACAGACAAAGGTCCCCCGTGTAGCCTCTAACAGACTGTAGGGGCAAGTGATGTTAGTAGCGAGTAGCAGCAGCAGCTACACAGACAAAGGTCCCCCGTGTAGCCTCTAACAGACTGTAGGGGCAAGTGCTGTTAGTAGCAGCAGCTACACACAGACAAAGGTCCCCCAGGAAGTCTCTAACAGAAGGGACAAGTGCTGTTAGAAGCGAGCAGCAGCAGATACACACAAAGGTCCCCCAGGTAGCCTCTAACAGAAGGGGCAAGTGCTGTTAGTAGCGCTGTGGTCACACGAGGGGGGGGGTACGTGGCCAGAAACCACAGCCGCCTTTGTCTCTCCCTACGGCGATGCTTTCTAACACACACTGCGCCGGATGAACTCGTTTGAGGCCGAGTCGACCTAGGGGAGGAGGACGCCCACAGGATCGTCGCCGGTGGAGTTTAAGTGGAGTTCGTAGGCCGAGTTCGTAGCGCGGCGCTGACCACAACGACCCCACACCGCTCGCTCACCGCTGGAGCTGTGGTCCGTGATGTAGACCCGGTACTTCCTCGCCCCCGCACCGCGACCATTGCCGCAGCGCTCGGCCGTGAGGGAGGCGTGGAGACGCGACAGCAGCGCGGGCCGCGACGCCGATCGAAGGCAAACGTGGACGCGGCCCTCAGCGCGGCCCAGATCGGCCGAGCAGCGCTCGCCGTCCGGCACGAACGTGTAGAGGTCGCGCACGCCGTGGCCAGACGCCGGCGCGCCGATGCGGAGCAGTTGGAAACAAGGCTGAACGTGGGGGGACATCGTTTACCTCAGGTTTTTTATTTTTAAAATCTCCCTCAGGAGGTTTTTTTTAAAAATTCGACAACACTCTCAGGCCGCCATGACGGTTCGTCTTTGAAATTTGGCGGGAAAAAACCGGGGTGGGGAGGGGGTCCCCCCCACGGGGGGAGAGAAACGCGCGGGAAACTTCGGCCGCGCGCGCGCAGGTGGGCAACTCGCGCTCCCATTGGTCCGCGCCTCGCGCGAAGCCCCGCCCCCCTCGGCGCCGATTGGTCGACTCGGTGTTGTCGGGGCGGGGGGTGAGGAAACGAGACGCGGGAAACGAGCGCGTGGGGTGGGGGTTGCCCTCCCCTGGCCCCGCCCCCCCGGCCCTCTGCCGCTGTGATTGGATGAGAGGGACCCAGATGGGGCGGGGCAGTAAGTCGGTTTAAGTTCCCGCCACTGGAGGTTCACGGGGGGGGTGAGGGCTGCGTTTAAATAAGAATAAAATAACATACACCAACGTTACAACAAAATGCACAGTATAATATAATTTTCTATACAATGTATATACATGTATATTTTGTTCAGTCAATAGCCCATCCCGTGTGTTATAAGGGTCCATTGTCCGGAACGTCAATTATAATGCTCCTTGTAAGGTGACGGTGTTATTATTTGTCTTTCAAATAATTGCAGCGGCTGATTGGTTGGAGGGGACCAGTGGGCGGGGCAATGTGTAGCCACTCCCTCCCCTTAGTGGGCGGGGCAAAGTTAAAGCTCCACCCACTTAACGCTGATTGGCTGGAGGGGACCAGTGGGCGTGGTAATTTTTAGCCACCCCCCCCTTTTAGTGGGCGGAGAAAGTATTGAAGCTCCACCCACTTAACGCTGATTGGCTAGAGGGGACCAGTGGGTGTGGCAATTTTTAGCCACCCCCCCTTTTAGTGGGCGGGGACCGTTAAAGCACCACCCACTTAACGCTGATTGGTTTGAGGGAGACAGTGGGCGTGGCAATCTTTAGCCACCCCCCTTTTAGTGGGCGGAGAAAGTATTGAAGCTCCACCCACTTAACGCTGATTGGCTGGAGGAGGCCAGTGGGCGTGGAAATGTGGTCCCCCCCCCCCGCGTGGGAGGGGAAAGTATTGAAGCTCCACCCACTTAACGCTGATTGGTTGACAAGTCAGATTGACCACGCCCCTCGCCGTTGATTGGCTCTCGGCAACATTTACAATTCCCTATACAGGCCGCCCAAACTCTAGATCCACTCGGCCAGAAAACTCCATTTTAATCAACCGTCACGTGACTTCGGCCTCTTCAGATTGATAAGTTTTTATTTCAATATTCAGTTTCCGATACATTTTTCAGTTTCCTTGCAATTTGTCTGAGGATAATAAAACAAAACATTAGTAATTAGTGCAGATTAAACATTAGAGTAAATAGGTGAGCCCTGCTAAATAACCTGTTAGTGTCTACGATGGAACAGAGTCAAGTTTGAATTCGGTCATAAACCACGATTGCATGAAGACCTCCCCAAGTCACCACCACCACCATGAGCCATCATCAATACGCTGCGAGATGAGGAATGGGGCCGTCCATAAATGACGTCATGCGATTTTGGACCATTTTTGACCCCCCCCCCCCCTCAAATATGACGTCACAAAGCTCTGCCCCCCCCCCCAAAAAAAAAATAAAACATGCTTCAAATCTTCTTGGTTCTTTCGGTAAAGTCACGTAGAAGGGAAGTAATAAAATAATAAAAATAAAACATAATAAAATAATTCTCACGACGTTTCGGCCACAACACAAGCAGCCGTCCTGCCGAAACGTCGTGAGAATTATTTTATTATGTTTTATTTTTATTATTTTATTACTTCCCTTCTACGTGACTTTACCGAAAGAACCAAGAAGATGAATCCCTGCAGTCACGAAAGCTTTAAATCGAAATGCTTCAAATCGCTTTAAACTATTGTCATTGTAGTGCGTATTTAATGTGGCGCTGCACTCTCATGTTGCAGGAGATAAAATTTATTGAAAAGTCTATTTAATTAAGTAGAACGTTATGTCTATATTTATTTATTAAAGTTGCGCATTTTGATGTAAGACGTCACATTTCTCAAACCCCCCCCTCCAACTTTCTAGATTTGAAGCTTTCGTGACTGCAAGGATTCATATTCTTAGGTTTTTTCGGTAAAGTCACGTAGGTAAAAAATTAAAATTAATAAAAGTAAAATAAAATAAAAATCACGACGTTTCGGAGGCAACACAAGCCTCCGTCTCCACGTCACACATCGTCACAAATGTCTGACCCCCCCTCCCCCCCCAGATGCGTGACGTCATTTATGGACGGTCCCAATCCCGCGGGGCGAGTTCACGGTGGCCGCCTCTCCTCCTTCTACGCCTCCTCACGCAGCCAGTCCAGCAGCTGGGGCACGAAGTACGTAATGATGATGTCGGCACCTGCGGACACAACACAAAAAAATTGTTTACAAAATTACGAAGTCGAACTTCTTTCGCACCGTACGTTTCAAGTTTCATGTATTAGGTACATAGCCCTGTGAGCCATTCGGCTCTTGAATCGGGTGCAACCGCAACAAACTAAAAAACAAAAACATGAACAAAAAACATCTTAAAGTGACTATGTGCCAGAGGTCGCAACCGGGTACCCGATACCCGTACCCTACCCGATACCCGTACCCTACCCGATACCCAGCTACCCGTACCCGGCCGGGTACGGGTACGGGTACCGGTTTGCGACCCTGGTGCGGCCGGGTACGGGTAAGGAATCAAAACCCGTTTGCGACCTCTGCTATGTGCAAACAGAAAATCCAAAAAAAGACAGAAAAATATTGCAGAAAAAGCACCGTACACCAACGCTGTGTGCAAAAATCCCAGTGGGATGCAAGTCAAACAACAACAACAACAACCACAAGACAACTTAGATTAAGGCCATCAGTCTAACTCCGTACTACAGCAACACAAACCTGGCCAAACCGAAAAACTTTTCGAAAATTACCAAAATAAAGCCATAAAAGCAATGAAAACAGCGATCATAGGAACTGTGACCGAATTTTCACAATAAACGGCGTGAACAACATGTACCACCAAACTCTGCAGCACAGCCAAAGATAAAGATCCCCCGCGTAGCCTCCAGCAGGACGTTGCCGGGGCAAGTGCCGTTAGCGCACCAGCTGCGCCTACGGAGGACGCAGCGGCAGGCGGATGTGTTCGCACCGTAACCCGGTGGCTCATTTGAGGCTGAGCCGACGTAGGGGTAGGCCCAGGACCGGCTCAGATAACCGTCGCTGGTGTTTGGCCGGGAGTGAGAATCGAACCCGGGCCACCGGATTCAAAGTGTGGCACGCTAGCCACGACACCACTGCTCCCCCCACTCACCCTCACTCACTCGCTCGCTCACTCTCTCTCACTCACCCCGACTCACTCTCCCCCACTCTGGCTCGCTCACCCCCACTCGCTCACTCACCCCCACTCACCCTCACTCACTCACTCACCCCCACTCACCCTCACTCACTCACTCTCACTCACCCTGACTCACTCTCCCCCACTCTGGCTCGCTCACCCTCACTCGCTCACTCACCTCCACTTGCTCACTCACCCCGACTCAATCTTACTCACCCCCACTCACCCCCACTCACTCACTCACTCACTCACCCTGACTCACTCTGGCTCGCTCACCCCCACTCGCTCACTCACCCTGACTCTCCCACTCGCTCACTCACCCTCACTCGCTCACTCACAACCCACTCGCTCACTCACCCTGACTCACTCACCCCGACTCACCCTCACTCACCCCGACTCACCCTCACTCACCCAGACTCACCCTCACTCACCCCGACTCACTCACTCACTCACCCTGACTCAATCTCACTCGCCCCCACTCACTCGCTCACTCACCCTCACTCACTCACTCACCCTGACTCTCCCACTCGCTCACTCACCCTCACTCGCTCACTCACCCCCACTCACTCACTCACCCCCACTCACTCACTCACTCACCCTGACTCAATCTCACTCGCCCTGACTCACTCTCACTCGCTCACTCACCCTGACTCTCCCACTCGCTCACTCACCCTGACTCTCCCACTCGCTCACTCACCCTCACTCGCTCACTCACCCTGACTCACTCACCCCGACTCACCCCCACTCACTCGCTCACCCCCACTCTCGCTCGCTCACCCCCCCCCCCCCGGCTCCCCCTGGCTCCTCACCGGCACGTGACAGGCAGGTGAGCGCCTCCATGACTGCGGAGCGCAGCTGGAAGGCTCCGTGCGAGGCCGCGTGGTGCAGCATGGCAAACTCTCCCGACACGTGGTACACCGCCAGAGGCGTGTGCGGGTACTGCACGCAGCACGCAGCACACACATGCAGCACACACGCAGCACACACACACACAGTACACACACACACACACAGTACACACACACACACAGAGTGTACACACACACAGTAAACACACACAGAGTACACACACACACACAGAGTACACACACACAGTACACACACACAGTACACACTCACACACCTTGTCCTTGACCTCCCGGACGATGTCGATGTACGGGAGGCCGGGCTTCACCATCACCACATCGGCTCCTTCACGCACGTCACGCTCCTGCCACACGCCGGCACCACACGGACACACACACACACGTCACGTACACACACACACACATGTCACACACACACACACGTCACACACACACACACACACGTCACGTACACACACACACGTCACGTACACACACACACGTCACACACACACGTCACACACACACACACACGTCACGTACACACACACACGTCACGCTCCTGCCACACGCGTCACGTACACACACACACACACACGTCACACACACACACGTCACACACACACACACGTCACGCACACACACACACGTCACGCACACACACACACGTCACGTACACACACGTCACACACACACACGTCACACACACACGTCACACACACACACACGTCACGTACACACACACACGTCACGTACACACACACACGTCACGTACACACACACACGTCACGTACACACACACACACGTCACGTACACACACACACGTCACACACACACACACGTCACCTACACACACACACGTCACGTACACACACACACACGTCACGTACACACACACACACGTCACGTACACACACACACGTCACACACACACACGTCACGTACACACACACACGTCACGTACACACGTCACACACACACACGTCACGTACACACACACGTCACGTACACACACACGTCACGTACACACACACACGTCACACACACACGTCACGTACACACACACACGTCACACACACACACACATCACGTACACACACACGTCACACACACACACACACACGTCACGTACACACACACGTCACACACACACACGTCACGTACACACACACACGCACGTCACGCTCCTGCCACACACGTCACGTGTACACACACACACGTCACACACACACGTATACACACACACGCACGTACACACACACACGTATACACACACACACACGTACACACACACACACGCACGTCACGCTCCTGCCACACGCGTCACGCACACACACACACACGTCACGTGTACACACACACACACGTATACACACACACACACGTATACACACACACACGTATACACACACACGTATACACACACACACACACGTCACGCTCCTGCCACACGCGTCACGTACACACACACACACGTACACGTCACGTACACACACACGTCACGTACACGTCATGTACACACACACACACACGTCATGTACACACACACACACACACGTCACGTACACACACACACACGTCACGTACACACACACACACACGTCACGTACACACACACACACACGTCACGTACACATATTAATTCTCGTTATTTTCGCTTTGCGACCTCTGCCCCGGGTTCAACTCGGCCTCGACCGAGGGTACCCGGCGCGGTGCACGCGTAGGAAGCATCGCCGCCGGGGGAGACAAAGACGGTCGGGCGAGCGGGCGTGACGCTGGCCACCCACCAACTCTTCGTGCGCCGTGCCGGCCCTCACCGGCACCGCCGCTGCTCGCTAACAGCTCTTGCCCCGACGGCGTGCTAGAGGCTACGCCGTGTGTGGGGGGGGGGGGAGCCTTTGTCTTTGTTATCTCACCACGGCCCTCAGGGCGAGGCCCCTGGCCCCGGGAGGAAGCTGGTAGCACTTGCGGTCTCCAAACGCCGGCGCCGACTTCGCAGCGTCCCTGGAAGACCACGAGGGGTCGTTAGCGTCAACTGTGGCCAGGGGATGTTGACTACCTCGCCTGGTGTGCAGGAGGGCGTGGGTTCGATCCCGACCCTGACGACGCCTGCTGCTGCTGTATATTTGGAGTTTGCGTCTCTCTCTCTCTCTCTCTCTCATCATCACAGTGGCTATGAGATGTTGACTACCTCGCCTGGTGTGCAGGAGGGCGTGGGTTCGATCCCGACCCTGACGACGCCTGCTGCTGCTGTTTATTTGGAGTTTGCGTGTCTCTTTCTCATCATTATTACCATCACGGTCACTAGGAGATGTTGACTCCCTCGCCTGGTACAGGGGGTCGTGGGTTCGATCCCGACCCTGACGATGCCTGCTGCTGTCTATTTGGAGTTTGCGTCTCTCTCTCTCTCTCATCATCATCACGGTGGCTAGGAGATGTTGACTCCCTCGCCTGGTACACGGGGTCGTGGGTTCGATCCCGACCCTGACGATGCCTGCTGCTGTCTATTTGGAGTTTGCGTCTCTCTCTCTCTCTCATCATCATCACGGTGGCTAGGAGATGTTAACTACCTCGCCTGGTACGCAGGAGGTCGTGGGTTCGATCCCGACCCTGACAACGCCTGCTGCTGTATATTTGGAGTTTGCGTGTCTCTCTCATCATCATCATCACGGTGGCTAGGAGATGTTAACTACCTCGCCTGGTACACAGGAGGGCGTGGGTTCGATCCTGACCCTGACGATGTTTGCGTGTCTCTCTCCCCGTGGCCGCGTGGATTTTTCTCCGGGTCCTCCGTTTTTTCCCTCCACGTTTAGAATGGACGTCACGCGTTTTAGAGCACTTGGCTACTCAGCTCAGTGGACCCTTAGCCTGGCACAGTAAACTAAATTCAAGGTTAACGTCCACTCCGAGTGGCCGGAGACCACGACAGATCGAGGCCCTGACGCGCACACACCGTCATCATCACCACCACCACCATCGTCATTGTCTCTCTCTCATACACACACACCGTCACCACCATCATCATTGTCTCTCTCACACACACACCGTCATCATCATCACCACCACCACCACCATCGTCATTGTCTCACACACACACACCGTCACCACCACCATCGTCATTGTCTCTCGCACACACACACACACCGGCTCTCTCGTCTGTGCAATGCCCACCGGTAAAGTGTCGGGTGGACACGAAGATCCTGCTGCTGCCAATTATGTCTGTCTTGTGGGTGAGTGGGTGGGTGGGTGAGTGGGTGGGTGGGTGAGTGAGTGGGTGGGTGAGTGGGTGAGTGAGTGGGTGGGTGGGTGAGTGGGTGGGTGAGTGGGTGGGTGAGTGGGTGGATGAGTAAGTGAGTTAGTGACTGAGTGCGCAAGTGAGTGGGCGAGTGAGTGCGTGTGGGCGAGTGAGTGCGTGGGGGCGAGTGAGTGTGTGGGTGAGTGGGTGGATGAGTGAGTGGGTGACTGAGTGGGTGGATGAGTGAGTGGGTGAGCGGGTGAGTGAGTGGGTGAGTGACTAAGTGAGTGAGTGAGTGGTTGAGTGTGTGGGTGAGTGGGTGAGTGGGTTGAGTTTCTGAGTGAGTGAGAGGGCGAGTGAGTGGGTGGGGGTGAGTGAGTGGGTGGGGGAGAGTGGTTGGGTGAGTGAGTTCATGAGTGGGTGGGTGGGTGGGTGAGTGAGTGAGTGGGTGAGTGAGTGAGCGGGCGAGTGGGTAAATTGGCCCTGCTGCAATCTACCCACGATGCACCACTCACCGGAACGGGCCGTAAAAACAGGAAGCGAACTTTGCGCTGTAGCTCATGATGGAGACCTGCGGTCGGATGGACAGGGACAGGAATCGGGGGGGGGGGGGGGGGGGGTCAGGGTACCGCGCCACGCAGATGGAGTTCCCATGGCAACCGCGAGTCGGTTGCTCAGATGGAGTTCCCATGGCAACCGCGAGTCGGCTGCGCAGATGGAGTTCCCATGGCAACCGCGAGTCGGCTGCGCAGATGGAGTTCCCATGGCAACCGTGAGTCGGTTGCGCAGATGGAGTTCCCATGGCAACCGCGAGTCGGCTGCGCAGATGTAGTTCCCATGGCAACCGCGAGTCGGCTGCGTAGAGGTTACCGCGGCAACCTGAATCGGCAAACGGCGGCTGAGCTGAACGCCGAGGCCAAGAAGCTGGACTTGGCGCTCACCGGGTGAGCACTTGGGAGGCCAGCATGAAGGCGTCTCATTTGCAAGGGTGAGTTGAGTGGGTGAGTTGAGAGGGTGAGCGAGCGAGTGAATTGGTGGGCGGGGCGAGTGAGTGGGTTGGTGAGTGGGTGAGTTGAGAGGGTGAGCGAGCGAGTGCATTGGTGGGTGGGCGAGTGAGTGGGTTGGTGAGTGGGTGAGTTGAGAGGGTGAGCGAGCGAGTGCATTGGTGGGTGGGCGAGTGAGTGGGTTGGTGAGTGAACGAATGAGTGGATGAGTGAGTGAGTGAATTAGTGGGTGGGAGAGTGAGTGGGTTGGTGAGTGAATGAATGGGTGGATGAGTGAGTGAGTGAATTAGTGGGTGGGAGAGTGAGTGGGTTGGTGAGTGAATGAATGAGTGGATGAGTGAGTGAGTGAATTAGTGGGGTGGGCGAGTGAGTGGGTTGGTGAGTGAATGAATGAGTGGATGAGTGAGTGAGTGAATTAGTGGGTGGGAGAGTGAGTGGGTTGGTGAGTGAATGAATGGGTGGATGAGTGAGTGAGTGAATTAGTGGGTGCGAGAGTGAGTGGGTTGGTGAGTAAATGAATGAGTGAGTGAGTGAGTGAATTAGTGGGTGCGAGAGTGAGTGGGTTGGTGAGTGAATGAATGAGTGGATGAGTGAGTGAGTGAATTAGTGGGTGGGCGAGTGAGTGGGTTGGTGAGTGGGTGAGTTGAGAGGGTGAGCGAGCGAGTGCATTGGTGGGTGGGCGAGTGAGTGGGTTGGTGAGTGGGTGAGTTGAGAGGGTGAGCGAGTGAGTGCATTGGTGGGTGGGCGAGTGAGTGGGTTGGTGAGTGAACGAATGAGTGGATGAGTGAGTCAATTAGTGGGTGCGTGAGTGAGTGGGTTGGTGAATGAATGAGTGGATGAGTGAGTGAGTGAATTAGTGGGTGGGCGAGTGAGTGGGTTGGTGAGTGAATGAATGAGTGGATGAGTGAGTGAGTGAATTAGTGGGTGGGCGAGTGAGTGGGTTGGTGAGTGAATGAATGAGTGGATGAGTGAGTGAGTGAATTAGTGGGTGGGAGAGTGAGTGGGTTGGTGAGTGAATGAATGGGTGGATGAGTGAGTGAGTGAATTAGTGGGTGCGAGAGCGAGTGGGTTGGTGAGTAAATGAATGAGTGAGTGAGTGAGTGAATTAGTGGGTGCGAGAGTGAGTGGGTTGGTGAGTGAATGAATGAGTGGATGAGTGAGTCAATTAGTGGGTGCGTGAGTGAGTGGGTTGGTGAATGAATGAGTGGATGAGTGAGCGAGTCAATTACTGGGTGGGTTGATTGAGTGAGTGGGTTGGTGAGTGAGTGAATGAGTGGGTGGGTTGGTGAGAGAAGTGAATGAGTGGGTTGGTGGAGTGAGTGGATGAGTGAGTCAATTACTGGGTGCGTGATTGAGTGAGTGGGTTGGTGAGTGAGTGAATGAGTGGGTTGGTGAGTGAATTCATGGGTGAGTGAGTGAATGAGTGAGTGAGTGCCAACATTGGGATTCGTGCAAAGCGCTGTGGTCCAGTGCTCGAGTGGTGCCGAGTGTCAGCGTGAGGGTTGGGGCTAGACGGAGCTCCGGGCACCTGATTGGCCATGCCGTTGTCGATGAGGATGCGCTTGATGGCTCCGATCCTGCCGTCCATCATGTCACTCGGCGCGATCACCTGGCAGCCTGGCTCACAACATCCAGCACGGCACGGCACGGCGTCAACCACGTCCGACTTCCTCCTCCTCTCCGTGCCTCGGCTTGTCGAGCCGATGTGTGGTGCGACGTGAGTGTGTCTGTGTGTGTGTGTGTCTGTCTGTGTGTGTCTGTGTCTGTCTGTGTCTGTCTGTGTCTGTCTGTGTGTGTCTGTGTGTGTCTGTGTGTGTCTGTGTGTGTCTGTGTGTGTCAGGAGCCTCCCGTGTGAAGGAGGCGCCGCTGTGGGCCGGAGGCTCCCCTCACCGGCTTTGGCGTAAGCCAGCGCCACCTCGGCCAGACGCTGGCACGAAGCTTCGTTGTCCAGAGTCCCGTCCGCTCGCAGGATGCCTAGGTCACGCACGGCACACCACACACACGGCACCCACACGGCACACGGCACGCACATGGCACACGCACACGACACGCACAGCACACGGACACGCACACGACACGCACACGACACGCACAGCACATGACACGCACACGGCACACGACACACGACACACGACCCAAACATGGCACACACACATCACAGAGCGTGAGGAGCAGCGTGATAGAGGCCTCTGTGGATGAGGAGGAGGCTCGTGAAAGACGCTACCGGGGCAGTGCCATGGCTAGGTGCACTCCGAGGCTACCGGGCGGTTGGAGGCAGTCGCCCTCCGGCAACAGCGGAGGGGCGGAGGAGCGACGCTCACAACAACGAGCGGAGCGCCCGGCGGCTAAAGCACAGCGAGTTGCCACAGTGCGGGGCACGGGTGGTGCATTACGGCAGCCATCTCAGCCAGTCGACCCACGGCACCACACGGATCCGTCCCGTGTCCTCCTGCCGCGGCGAGCCTTCCACACACACTCCACATCGTGACCTCCAAGCGCACCTAGCCTGGCACAGTCGCCGTCGGTGACGTCACCGCCCACTTAATGGCGGCCGGCGGTCTGCGTGTACGGAGAGCGATGGCGTTCGCCGCCGATCCCGTGCGCGGCGTGGAAGCCGTCGTTACCGCAGTGCCCGTGGCTGGTGTAGGGGCACAGGCAGACGTCGCACGCCACCAGGAGGCCCGGGAAGAGGGCGCGGAGTGCACGGGCGGCGAGGATGGCCGGGCAGGCCGGGCAGTCGGCCGCTGGAGCCTCTCGCGTCCTTCACGAGACAAAGACAAAGGCGCAGGCTGTGACAGACTGTCGGGGCAAGTGCTGTTAGCGAGCAACATCTACGAAGGCTACCGGCGCTGTGGCGCACGAGGGGGTGGGTGGTCAGCACCACGCCCGGCCGCCTTTGTCTCCCCCAGTGGCGATGTTTTTACGCGTCACCACCCAGGTACTCGTTTGAGGCCGAGGCGACCTAGGAGAGGCCCAGTACCGGTTCAGATAAATCGTCACCGCTGTTGGCCGTGAGCGGGAATTGAACTCGGGATGTTGGGTTCGTGGCGCAGCGTAGCGCTAACCGCTGCACCACCGCTCCCCACATTCTTCACACACACAGGGGGGGCACATACACAGAGTCTCAGAGGAGACTCACAGAGGCTCACAGCGATACACAGAGACACATAGAGATACACAGAGACTCATAGAGATACACACAGACTCACAGAGACTCACAGAGGCTCACAGCGATACACAGAGACACATAGAGATACACACTGACTCACAGAGACTCATAGAGATACACACAGACTCACAGAGACTCACAGAGACTCACAGAGACACACAGAGACACACAGAGACACACAGAGACTCACAGAGACTCACAGAGACTCACAGAGATACACAGGAGACACACAGAGATACACAGAGACTCACAGAGACTCACAGAGACTCACAAAGATACACAGAGACACACAGAGATACACAGGAGACACACAGAGACTCACAGAGACTCACAGAGCTACACAGAGATTCACAGAGACTCACAGAGAATCACAGAGACTCACAGAGATACAGAGGAGACTCACAGAGATGCACAGAGCCTCGTAGGAGACTCACAGAGACTCACAGAGATACACAAAGCCTCGTAGGAGACTCACAGAGACTCGCAGAGACTCACAGAGCCTCACAGAGCCTCACAGAGACTCACAGAGACTCACAAAGATACACAGAGCCTGGTAGGAGACTCACAGAGACTCACAAAGATACACAGAGCCTGGTAGGAGACTCACAGAGACTCACAGAGAACCCACTGAGAGACACCCAGACCTAGGCCTCGAACCCAGGCAGTCACCTTGGGGAGCTTTGCAGGGACCCCGAATATGAGCACGGCCTTGAGGCCGTTCGTGACGAGGGGTTCCAGCACAGGCCCCAGCCTGTTCACTCCGTACCTGACGACGACAAAGACCCCCCCACCCCGCACAGCCTGCTCAGACGCTTGCGAGCAGAACCCACGGGGGGCGGCACGTGGCCGGTGGGTGGGTGGGTTGGTGGGTGGGTTGGTGGGTGGGTTGGTGGGTGAGTGGTGGGGTTGGTGGGTGGGTGTGTGGGTGGTGGGTGTGTGAGTGGGTGGGTGGGTGAGTGTGTGGGTGGTGGGGTGGGTGGGTGGTGGGTGGGGTGGTGGGTGGGTGGTGGGTGGATGGTGGGTGGGTGGTGGATGGTGGGTGGATGGTGGGTGGGTGGGTCGGTGGTGGGTGGTGGGTGGGTGGTGGGTCGGTGGGTGGGGTGGGTGGTGGGTGGGTGGGTTGGTGGGTGGTGGGTCGGTGGTGGGTGGTGGGTGGGTGGGTGGGTTGGTGGGTGGTGGGTCGTTCGTAAAAGTCGAAGGTGGTATAGTACTATAGTAAGAGCAAGTGCAGAATCACTGAACCGGAATTGATCGCTTGAAAGCGTTTAGCGCGGGGGCCTTGACATTGTGGGGCCCGCAGCTACTACATGTGTAGCTACTACATATCACAGACACACACACTCACTAACACACACAGAGACACTCACACAGACAGACACACTCACTAACACACCACAGACAAACACAGACACACAGACACAAACCACAGACACACTCACTAACACACACTCACCAACACACACTCACCAACACACACTCACCAACACACACTCACCAACACACACTCACCAACACACACTCACCAACACACACTCATCAACACACACTCATCAACACACACTCACCAACACACACTCACCAACACATACACACACAGACACACACACACTCACTAACACACACTCAGACACACACACTCGCTAACACACTCACTAACACACACACAGACACACACAGACACACACTAACACACAGACACACAAAGATCCCCCATATAGCCTTAACAGACTGTAGGGGCAAGTGCTGTTAGCGAGCACCTATGAAGGCCGCAACGGTACACGAGGGGGTGGGTGGCCCAGCACCACGCCCGACCGCCTTTGTCTCCCCAGTGGCGATGTTTACACACCGCACCAGGTACTCATTTGAGGCCGAGTCGACGTAGAGGAGGCCCAGGACCGGTTCAGATAATCGCCATTGGTGTTGGCCGTGAGCAGGAATCGAACTCGTGTCGCCGGGTTCATAGCGCCAGCGCGCTAACCACTACACCACCGCTCCCCACAAGACACACGCACAGACACACACTAACACACAGACACACACACAGACACACACTAACACACAGACAGACACACACACAGACACACACTAACACACAGACACACACACAGACACACACTAACACACAGACACACACACAGACACACACTAACACACAGACACACACACAGACACACACTAACACACAGACACACACACACAGACACACACACACAGACACACACACAGACACACACTAACACACAGACACACACACAGGTGTTCCACTGACCTGGCCAGCCCAGGTAAACTTGCAATGGGCTCAAGCCCATCAGCATCATCCCTGCGGGAGAGAGAAACATCACAACCCGAGTTAGATTCCTACTCATGGCCAACATCAGCGGCCAACATCAACGCTGCACCACGAGATGTGTGTGTGTGTGACTCGCTGCTGTTGAGTGATATCAGAGCTGGTCCTGGGCTGGGCATCACCTAGGTCAACTCGGCCTCAAATGAGGGGTAACCTGGTACGGTGTGTAGTAAAACATCGTCACTGGGGGGGAGACAAAGGCGGCCGGGCGTGGTGCTGGCCCAAGGTGACCGCCTGGGTTCGAGCCCTGGGTCTGGGCGTCTCTCTCAGCCAGTTCTCTTTGAGGCTCGAAATCTCTGCGAGTCTCCGTGAGTCTCTGTGTGTCTCTACGTGAGTCTGTGTGTCTGTGTGTCTCTGTGAGTCTCTGTATCTCTCTGTGAGTCTCTGTGAGTGAGTCTCTGTGAGTGAGTCTCTGTGAGTGAGTCTCCGTGAGTGAGTCTCTGTGAGTGAGTCTCTGTGAGTGAGTCTCTGTGAGTGAGTCTCTGTGAGTCTCTACGTGTGTCCGTGAGTCTCTGTGTGTCTCTGTGGGTCTCTGTGAGTCTCTGTGAGTCTCTGTGAGTCTCTGTGAGTCTCTGTGAGTCTCTGTGAGCATCTGTGAGTCTCTGTGAGTCTCTGTGAGTCTCTGTGTGTCTCTGTGAGTGTGGGTCTCTGTGAGTCTCTGTGAGTCTCTGTGAGCATCTGTGAGTCCTCTGTGAGTCTCTGAGTATCTGTGTGTCTCTGTGTGTCTCTGTTAGTCTCTGTGAGTCTCTGTGAGTCTCTGTGGGTCTCTGTGGGTCTCTGTGGGTCTCTGTGGGTCTCTGTGAGTCTCTGTGAGTCTCTGTGAGTCTCTGTGAGTCTCTGTGTGTCTCTGTGAGTTTCTGCGAAGCTCTGTGAGTCTCTGTGTGTCTCTGTGTGTCTCTGTGAGTCTCTATGTGTCTCTGTGTGTCTCTGTGTGTCTCTGTGTGTCTGTGAGTCTCTGTGTGTCTCTGTGTGTCTCTGTGAGTCTCTGTGAGTCTCTGTGTGTCTCTGTGTGTCTCTGTGGGTCTCTGTGAGTCTCTGTGTGTCCTCTGAGTTTCTGCGAAGCTCTGTGAGTCTCTGTGAGTATCTGTGGGTCTCTGCGAGTATCTGCGAGTCTCTGCGAGCCTCTGCGTATCTGTGTATCTCTGGGCCTTCATAGGGCGCTGCTGCTGCTGCTCCTCGCTAACGGCACTTGCCCCCCCCCCCTACAGCCCGTCCAGAGGCTGCACGGGGGACCTTTGTCTGTGTGCCTCACGTGACGAAGAGCGGGTACACCAGGTTGTCGGCGCTGAAGGCGGCGCCGTTCCCCTGCCAGCGCCGCAGCACGGCGTGGTGGTACCCCCCCGTGCAGCAGGGAACGGGGGTCCATCGCCTGAGCAACAGAGCAAGCAGCAGCAGAAGTAGTAGCAGCAGCAGTAGCAGCAGCAGTAGCGAGTAGCAGCAGCAGTAGCAGCAGCAGTAGTAGCAGCAGCAGTAGCAGCAGCAGTAGTAGCAGCAGCAGCAGCAGTAGCAGCAGCAGTAGTAGTAGCAGCAGCAGTAGCAGCAGCAGTAGTAGCAGCAGCAGCAGCAGTAGTAGCAGCAGTAGCAGCAGCAGCAGTAGTAGCAGCAGTAGCAGTAGATAGCAGAAGAAAGAGAAGCAGCAGCTCAGCACAGTCAGCAGCAGCAGCAGTAGCAGCAAGCAGCAGTAGCAGCAGCAGCAGCAGCAGTAGCAGCAGCAGCAGTAGCAGTAGCAGCAGCAGCAGTAGCAAGCAGCAGCAGCAGCAGCAGCAGCAGCAGCAGTAGTAGCAGCAGCAGCAGTAGTAGCAGCAGCAGCAGACGCAGCAGCAGCAGCAGTAGTAGCAGCAGCAGCAGTAGTAGCAGCAGCAGTAGCAGCAGCAGCAGCAGCAGTAGTAGCAGCAGCAGCAGACGCAGCAGCAGCAGCAGCAGACGCAGCAGCAGTAGACACAGCAACAACAGCAGCAGCAGACACAGGAACAGCAGCAGTAGCAGCAGCAGCAGCAGGAGCACACGGTGAGGCTCGCAACCGCACAGGGAGATGACGAAGTGTGAAACAGAATCAGAATCTGTGTTGATCCTGGAAGAGAAATCCGATGAGCTATGAAGCTCTTTTTGTTGCAGTCGTCCAGTCGGGGCGGGTCAGAAAGTTCCAACAACCAACAACACGAAAAAAATCGTATAGGAAAGGTAAACAAATCAATAAGAAATAAAATTAAAATTCATTCATAATCAACGTTTTTTGGGTTTAGATCGCGTTATTTATAAATGTGTCGTAACCTCCACCACCCGACACGGCCAATCAGTAAAAAAAGTGTCACGTTGACAAAAGACAAAATAGTTCGCTGCTTTAGCCCACCGGTGTGTTGAAGCGTGAAACCACAACATTTACAATGTTTGAGTAGCACGACGTTTTGCTGGTAATTGCATCTGGAGAATTGCCCGATGATGCTGGATGCAATCACCAGCGAAACGTCGTACAACTCAAAAATAGTAAATGTTGTGGTTTCATGCTTCAACACACCGGTGGGCTAAAGCAGTGAACTATTTTGTCTTTTGTCATCAACGTGACACTTTTTTCTGCTGATTGGCCGTACCGGGTGGTGGAGGGTTACGACACATTTATAAATAACGCCATCTAAACCCAAAAAACGTTGAAGATTATGAATAATATTGGTCGTGAAAGCTTCGCGCGTGTTAAACGGACTAAAATTAAACTCAACAACATTTTTTTGTACCAGAAAATAGAAACCTCTGAGCTATGCAGCTTCTTTCACAAGCGACCTGGCCACAACAAATGTCTCACAAAGTTCCCCCGTGTAGCCTTAACAGACTGTAGGGGCAAGTGCTGTTAGCGAGCACCTATGCAGGAGCCTCACACACAACACACACAAGGACAGGTAGCCCCCCGAGAAAAACGAGCGTCCCACTCACGAACGATCCGTCAGGAGATGCCATCGCTTTAGAACCGCGGCGTTTCGGCTCACCTCACGAACTCTGATGTTGCGTCAGAGAAAGCAGTCGTCTCCCCCCCCCTCTCTCTCTGTCTCTCTTCGCGCCCCCCCTGCTTTATCTACAACACGTGTCTCTCTTATCTCTCTCGGTCTTATCTTCTCGTGCCAACTCTCATCCAGCACCACCAACACTCTGGGTTCGAGCCCTGGGTCTGGGTGTCTCTCTCTCTGTGGGTTCACAATGGCCGTGTCAGAGACACTGAGAGTCTGGGTTCAAGCCCTGGGTCTGGGTGTCTCTCTCTCTGTGGGTTCACAATGGCCGTGTCAGAGACACTGAGAGTCTGGGTTCAAGCCCTGGGTCTGGGTGTCTCTCTCAAGTGGGTTCACAATGGCCGTGTCAGAGACACTGAGAGTCTGGGTTCAAGCCCTGGGTCTGGTGTCTCTCTCAGTGGGTTCACAATGGCCATGTCAGAGACACCGAGATCCTGGGTTCGAGCCCTGGGTCTGGGTATCTCTCTCTCAGGGGGGTTCACAATGGCCGTGTCAGAGGCACAGAGACCCTGGGTTCGAGCCCTGGGTCCTGGGTGTCTCTCTCTCAGGGGGTTCACAGTGGCCGTCTCAGAGACACTGAGAGTCTGGGTTCAAGCCCTGGGTCTGGGTGTCTCTCTCAGTGGGTTCACAATGGCCGTGTCAGAGACACTGAGAGTCTGGGTTCAAGCCCTGGGTCTGGGTGTCTCTCTCTCAGTGGGTTCACAATGGCCGTGTCAGAGACACTGAGACCCTGGGTCTGGGTGTCTCTCTCTCTGTGGGTTCACGATGGCCGTGTCAGAGACACTGAGAGCCTGTGTTCGAGCCCTGGGTCTGGGTGTCTCTCTCTCTCTCAGTGGGATCACAATGGCCGTGTCAGAGACACTGAGAGTCTGGGTTCAAGCCCTGGGTCTGGGTGTCTCTCTCTCAGTGGGATCACAATGGCCATGTCAGAGGCAACAGAGAGCCTGGGTTCGAGCCCTGGGTTCTGGGTGTCTCTCTCTCTCTCTGTGGGTTCACAATGGCCGTGTCAGAGACACGGAGACCCTGGGTTCGAGCCCTGGGTCTGGGTGTCTCTCTCAGGGGGTTCACAATGGCCGTGTCAGAGACACAGAGACCCTGGGTTCGAGCCCTGGGTCCTGGCGGTCCACATTGGCCATGCCAGGGATGCTGAGCCAGCGCCGCTGAGATCCAGGATTAAAATTCCCTCTCGCCTGGCGCGTGATTACTCCGTATCTGATGGCAGCCGGCGAGCAACAATGTCGCAATCATAGCAACTGCCACAATTACTCAACCTCGCT
>NW_027615225.1:0-60682 GCF_965212315.1 Lampetra planeri | reverse complement strand
TTACTGTGAGAGAGAATTTTTTACCGTGAGTGAGAATTTTTTACCGTGAGAGAGAATTTTTTACCGTGAGAATTTTTTACCGTGAGAGAGAATTTTTTACCGTGAGAGAATTTTTTACCGTGAGAGAGAATTTTTTACTGTGAGAGAGAATTTTTTACTGTGAGAGAGAATTTTTTACCGTGAGAATTTTTTACCGTGAGAATTTTTTACTGTGAGAATTTTTACCGTGAGAATTTTTTACCGTGAGAATTTTTTTACCGTGAGAAATTTTTACCGTGATAATTTTTACCGTGAGAATTTTTTACCGTGAGAATTTTTTTACCATGAGAAATTTTTTACCGTGAGAATTTTTTACCGTGAGAATTTTTTACCGTGAGAATTTTTTATGGTGAGAATTTTTCACGGTGAGAATTTTTTACCGTAAGAATTTTTTACCGTGAGAAGAATTTTTTACCGTGAGAGAGAATTTTTTAACGTGAGAATTTTTTACCGTGAGAGAAATTTTTACCGTGAGAGAGAATTTTTTACTGTGAGAGAATTTTTTACCATGAGAGAGAATTTTTTACCGTGAGAGAGAATTTTTTACCGTGAGAATTTTTTACCGTGAGAATTTTTTTACCATGAGAAATTTTTTACCGTGAGAATTTTTTACCGTGAGAATTTTTTACCGTGAGAATATTTCATGGTGAGAATTTTTATCGGTGAGAATTTTTTACCGGGAGAATTTTTTTACCGTGAGAGAGAATTTTTTACCGTGAGAGAGAATTTTTTACCGTGAGAGAATTTTTTTACCGTGAGAGAGAATTTTTTACAGTGAGAGAATTTTTTACCGTGAGAGAGAATTTTTTACCGTGAGAATTTTTTACCGTGAGAATTTTTTACCGTGAGAATTTTTTTACCATGAGAATTTTTTTACCGTGAGAATTTTTTTCCGTGAGAATTTTTTACCGTGAGAATTTTTTACCGTGATAATTTTTTATGGTGAGAATTTTTTACGGTGAGAATTTTTTACGGTGAGAATTTTTTACCTTGAGAATTTTTTACCGTGAGAATTTTTACCGTGAGAATTTTTTACCGTGAGAATTTTTTTACCGTGATAATTTTTTACCGTGAGAATTTTTTACCGTGAAAATTTTTTACCGTGAGAATTCTTTACGGTGAGAATTTTTTACGGTGAGAATTTTTTACGGTGAGAATTTTTTACCGTGAGAATTTTTTTACCGTGAGAATTTTTTTACCGTGATAATTTTTTTACCGTGAGAATTTTTGTTACCGTGAGAATTTTTTTACCGTGAGAATTTTTTTACCGTGAGAATTTTTTTACCGTGAGAATTTTTTTACCGTTAGAATTTTTTACCGTGAGAATTTTTTTACCGTGAGAATTTTTTACCGTGAGAATATTTAACCGTAAGAATTTTTTGCCGGAAGAATTTTTTACCGTGAGAATTTTTAACCGTAAGAATTTTTTACCGTAAAAATTTTTTACCGTGAGAATTTTTTACCGTGAGAATTTTTTACCGTGAGAATTTTTTACCGTGAGAATTTTTTACTGTGAGAATTTTTTACCGGAAGAATTTTTTGCCGGAAGAATTTTTTACCGTGAGAATTTTTAACAGTAAGAATTTTTTACCGTAATAATTTTTTACCGTGAGAATTTTTTACTGTGAGAATTTTTTACCGTGAGAATTTTTTACCGTGAGAATTTTTTACTGTGAGAATTTTTGACCGTGAGAATTTTTTACCGTGAGAAATTTTTACGGTGAGAATTTTTTACCGTGAGAATGTTTTACCGCGAGAATTTTTTACCGTGAGAATTTTTTACCGTGAGAAATTTTTACGGTGAAAATTTTTTACCGTGAGAATTTTTTACCGCGAGAATTTTTAACCGTGAGAATTTTTTACCGTGAGAATTTTTTACCGTGAGATTTTGTTTCCGTGAGAATTTTTTACCGTGAGAATTTTTTACCGTGATAATTTTTTTACCGTGAGAGAGAATTTTTTTACCGTGAGAGAGAATTTTTTACTGTGAGAGAGAATTTTTTACCGTGAGAGAATTTTTTACCGTGAGAATTTTTTAACGTGAGAATTTTTTACCGTATTTTTTACCGTGAGAATTTTTACCGTGAGAATTTTTTACCGTGAGAATTTTTTTAACGTGAGAATTTTTTACCGTGAGAATTTTTTACCGTGAGAATTTTTTACCGTGAGAATTCTTTACGGTGAGATTTTTTTACGGTGAGAATTTTTTACGGTGAGAATTTTTTACCGTGAGAATTTTTTACCGTGAGAATTTTTTTACCGTGAGAGAGAATTTTTTACCGTGAGAGAATTTTTTACTGTGAGAGAGAATTTTTTACCGTGAGAGAGAATTTTTTACCGTCAGAATTTTTTAACGTGAGAATTTTTTACCGTATTTTTTACCGTGAGAATTTTTACTGTGAGAATTTTTTACCGTGAGAATTTTTTTACCGTGAGAATTTTTTACCGTGAGAATTTTTTACCGTGAGAATTTTTTACCGTGAGAAGAATTTTTTACCGTGAGAGAGAATTTTTTAACGTGAGAATTTTTTACCGTGAGAGAATTTTTTACCGTGAGAGAGAATTTTTTACTGTGAGAGAATTTTTTACCGTGAGAGAGAATTTTTTACCGTGAGAATTTTTTTACCGTGAGAATTTTTTACCGTGAGAATTTTTTACCGTGAGAATTTTTTACCGTGAGAATTTTTTACCGTGAGAATTTTTTACCGTGAGAATTCTTTTTACCGTGAGAATTTCTTTACCGTGAGAATTTTTTTACCGTGAGAATTTTTTTACCGTGAGAATTATTTTACCGTGAGAATTTTTTTACCGTGAGAATTTTTTTACTGTGAGAATTTTTTTACCGTGAGAATTTTTTTACCGTGAGAAT
The DNA here is from genome assembly GCF_965212315.1 of Lampetra planeri. Lineage (NCBI taxonomy): Eukaryota > Metazoa > Chordata > Hyperoartia > Petromyzontiformes > Petromyzontidae > Lampetra > Lampetra planeri. The sequence continues at coordinate 57,774 of NW_027615225.1, read as the reverse complement.
TTTTTTACCGTGAGAATTTTTTACCGTGAGAATTTTTTACCGTGAGAATTTTTTACCGTGAGAATTTTTTTACCGTGAGAATTTTTTACCGTGAGAATTTTTTACCGCGAGAAATTTTTACGCTGAGAATTTTTTACCGTGAGAATTGTTTACCGTATTTTTTACCATGAGAATTTTTTACCATGAGAATTTTTTACCGTGAGAATTTTTACCGTGAGAATTTTTTACCGTGAGAATTTTTTACCGTGAGAATTTTTTACCGTGAGAATTTTTTACCGTGAGAATTTTTTACCGTGAGAATTTTTTTACCGTGAGAATTCTTTTTACCGTGAGAATTTCTTTACCGTGAGAATTTTTTTACCGTGAGAATTTTTTTACCGTGAGAATTATTTTACCGTGAGAATTTTTTTACCGTGAGAATTTTTTTACTGTGAGAATTTTTTTACCGTGAGAATTTTTTTACCGTGAGAATTTTTTTACCGTGAGAATTTTTTACCGTGAGAATTTTTTACCGTGAGAATTTTTTACCGTGAGAATTTTTTTACCGTGAGAATTTTTTACCGTGAGAATTTTTTACCGCGAGAAATTTTTACGGTGAGAATTTTTTACCGTGAGAATTTTTTACCGTATTTTTTACCGTGAGAATTTTTTACCATGAGAATTTTTTACCGTGAGAATTTTTACCGTGAGAATTTTTTACCGTGAGAATTTTTTACCGTGAGAATTTTTACCGTGAGAATTTTTTACCGTGAGAATTTTTTTACCGTGAGAATTTTTTACCGTGAGAATTTTTTACCGTGAGAATTTTTTACCGTGAGAATTTTTTACGGTGAGAATTTTTTTACCGTGAGAATTTTTTTACCGTGAGAATTTTTTTACCGTGAGAATTTTTTACCGTGAGAATTTTTTACCGTGAGAATTTTTTACCGTGAGAAGAATTTTTTACCGTGAGAGAGAATTTTTTAACGTGAGAATTTTTTACCGTGAGAGAATTTTTTACCGTGAGAGAGAATTTTTTACTGTGAGAGAATTTTTTACCGTGAGAGAGAATTTTTTACCGTGAGAATTTTTTTACCGTGAGAATTTTTTACCGTGAGAATTTTTTACCGTGAGAATTTTTTACCGTGAGAATTTTTTACCGTGAGAATTTTTTTACCGTGAGAATTCTTTTTACCGTGAGAATTTCTTTACCGTGAGAATTTTTTTACCGTGAGAATTTTTTTACCGTGAGAATTATTTTACCGTGAGAATTTTTTTACCGTGAGAATTTTTTTACTGTGAGAATTTTTTTACCGTGAGAATTTTTTTACCGTGAGAATTTTTTTACCGTGAGAATTTTTTACCGTGAGAATTTTTTACCGTGAGAATTTTTTACCGTGAGAATTTTTTTACCGTGAGAATTTTTTACCGTGAGAATTTTTTACCGCGAGAAATTTTTACGGTGAGAATTTTTTACCGTGAGAATTTTTTACCGTATTTTTTACCGTGAGAATTTTTTACCATGAGAATTTATTACCGTGAGAATTTTTACCGTGAGAATTTTTTACCGTGAGAATTTTTTACCGTGAGAATTTTTTACCGTGAGAATTTTTTACCGTGAGAATTTTTTACCGTGAGAATTTTTTTACCGTGAGAATTCTTTTTACCGTGAGAATTTCTTTACCGTGAGAATTTTTTTACCGTGAGAATTTTTTTACCGTGAGAATTATTTTACCGTGAGAATTTTTTTACCGTGAGAATTTTTTTACTGTGAGAATTTTTTTACCGTGAGAATTTTTTTACCGTGAGAATTTTTTTACCGTGAGAATTTTTTACCGTGAGAATTTTTTACCGTGAGAATTTTTTACCGTGAGAATTTTTTTACCGTGAGAATTTTTTACCGTGAGAATTTTTTACCGCGAGAAATTTTTACGGTGAGAATTTTTTACCGTGAGAATTTTTTACCGTATTTTTTACCGTGAGAATTTTTTACCATGAGAATTTTTTACCGTGAGAATTTTTACCGTGAGAATTTTTTACCGTGAGAATTTTTTACCGTGAGAATTTTTACCGTGAGAATTTTTTACCGTGAGAATTTTTTTACCGTGAGAATTTTTTACCGTGAGAATTTTTTACCGTGAGAATTTTTTACCGTGAGAATTTTTTACGGTGAGAATTTTTTTACCGTGAGAATTTTTTTACCGTGAGAATTTTTTTACCGTGAGAATTTTTTTACCGTGAGAATTTTTTTACCGTGAGAATTATTTTACCGTGAGAATTTTTTTACCGTGAGAATTTTTTTACTGTGAGAATTTTTTTACCGTGAGAATTTTTTTACCGTGAGAATTTTTTTACCGTGAGAATTTTTTACCGTGAGAATTTTTTACCGTGAGAATTTTTTACCGTGAGAGAGAATTTTTTACCGTGAGAGAGAATTTTTTACCGTAAGAATTTTTTACCGTGAGAATTTTTTACCGTGAGAATTTTTTTACCGTGAGAATTTTTTACCGTGAGAATTTTTTACCGCGAGAAATTTTTACGGTGAGAATTTTTTACCGTGAGAATTTTTTACCGTATTTTTTACCGTGAGAATTTTTTACCATGAGAATTTTTTACCGTGAGAATTTTTACCGTGAGAATTTTTTACCGTGAGAATTTTTTACCGTGAGAATTTTTACCGTGAGAATTTTTTACCGTGAGAATTTTTTTACCGTGAGAATTTTTTACCGTGAGAATTTTTTACCGTGAGAATTTTTTACCGTGAGAATTTTTTACGGTGAGAATTTTTTTACCGTGAGAATTTTTTTACCGTGAGAATTTTTTTACCGTGAGAATTTTTTTACCGTGAGAATTTTTTTACCGTGAGAATTATTTTACCGTGAGAATTTTTTTACCGTGAGAATTTTTTTACTGTGAGAATTTTTTTACCGTGAGAATTTTTTTACCGTGAGAATTTTTTTACCGTGAGAATTTTTTACCGTGAGAATTTTTTACCGTGAGAATTTTTTACCGTGAGAGAGAATTTTTTACCGTGAGAGAGAATTTTTTACCGTAAGAATTTTTTACCGTGAGAATTTTTTACCATGAGAATTTTTTATCGTAAGAATTTTTTACCGTAAGAATTTTTTACCGTGAGAATTTTTTACCGTGAGAATTTTTTTACCGTGAGAATTTTTTACCGTGAGAATTTTTTACCGCGAGAAATTTTTACGGTGAGAATTTTTTACCGTGAGAATTTTTTACCGTGAGAATTTTTACCGTGAGAATTTTTTACCGTGAGAATTTTTTTACCGTGAGAATTTTTTACCGTGAGAATTTTTTACCGTGAGAATTTTTTACCGTGAGAATTTTTTACGGTGAGAATTTTTTTACCGTGAGAATTTTTTTACCGTGAGAATTTTTTTACCGTGAGAATTTTTTTACCGTGAGAATTTTTTTACCGTGAGAATTATTTTACCGTGAGAATTTTTTTACCGTGAGAATTTTTTTACTGTGAGAATTTTTTTACCGTGAGAATTTTTTTACCGTGAGAATTTTTTTAACGTGAGAATTTTTTACCGTGAGAATTTTTTACCGTGAGAATTTTTTACCGTGAGAGAGAATTTTTTACCGTGAGAGAGAATTTTTTACCGTAAGAATTTTTTACCGTGAGAATTTTTTACCATGAGAATTTTTTATCGTAAGAATTTTTTACCGTAAGAATTTTTTACCGTGAGAATTTTTTACCGTGAGAATTTTTTTACCGTGAGAATTTTTTACCGTGAGAATTTTTTACCGCGAGAAATTTTTACGGTGAGAATTTTTTACCGTGAGAATTTTTTACCGTGAGAATTTTTACCGTGAGAATTTTTTACCGTGAGAATTTTTTTACCGTGAGAATTTTTTACCGTGAGAATTTTTTACCGTGAGAATTTTTTACCGTGAGAATTTTTTACGGTGAGAATTTTTTTACCGTGAGAATTTTTTTACCGTGAGAATTTTTTTACCGTGAGAATTTTTTTACCGTGAGAATTTTTTTACCGTGAGAATTATTTTACCGTGAGAATTTTTTTACCGTGAGAATTTTTTTACTGTGAGAATTTTTTTACCGTGAGAATTTTTTTACCGTGAGAATTTTTTTACCGTGAGAATTTTTTACCGTGAGAATTTTTTACCGTGAGAATTTTTTACCGTGAGAGAGAATTTTTTACCGTGAGAGAGAATTTTTTACCGTAAGAATTTTTTACCGTGAGAATTTTTTACCATGAGAATTTTTTATCGTAAGAATTTTTTACCGTAAGAATTTTTTACCGTGAGAATTTTTTACCGTGAGAATTTTTTTACCGTGAGAATTTTTTACCGTGAGAATTTTTTACCGCGAGAAATTTTTACGGTGAGAATTTTTTACCGTGAGAATTTTTTACCGTGAGAGTGAATTTTTTACTGTGAGAGAAATTTTTTTACCGTGAGAGAGAATTTTTTTACCGTGAGAGAATTTTTTACCGTGAGAATTCTTTTTACCGTGAGAATTTCTTTACCGTGAGAATTTTTTACCGTGAGAATTTTTTACCGTGAGAATTTTTTACCGTGAGAATTTTTTACCGTGAGAATTTTTTACGGTGAGAATTTTTTACCGTGAGAATTTTTTTACCGTGAGAATTCTTTTTACCGTGAGAATTTCTTTACCGTGAGAATTTTTTTACCGTGAGAATTTTTTTACCGTGAGAATTATTTTACCGTGAGAATTTTTTTACCGTGAGAATTTTTTTACCGTGAGAATTTTTTACCGCGAGAAATTTTTACGGTGAGAATTTTTTACCGTGAGAATTTTTTACCGTGAGAGTGAATTTTTTACTGTGAGAGAAATTTTTTTACCGTGAGAGAGAATTTTTTTACCGTGAGAGAATTTTTTTACCGTGAGAATTCTTTTTACCGTGAGAATTTCTTTACCGTGAGAATTTTTTACCGTGAGAATTTTTTACCGTGAGAATTTTTTACCGTGAGAATTTTTTACCGTGAGAATTTTTTACGGTGAGAATTTTTTACCGTGAGAATTTTTTTACCGTGAGAATTCTTTTTACCGTGAGAATTTCTTTACCGTGAGAATTTTTTTACCGTGAGAATTTTTTTACCGTGAGAATTATTTTACCGTGAGAATTTTTTTACCGTGAGAATTTTTTTACTGTGAGAATTTTTTTACCGTGAGAATTTTTTTACCGTGAGAATTTTTTTACCGTGAGAATTTTTTACCGTGAGAATTTTTTACCGTGAGAATTTTTTACCGTGAGAATTTTTTTACCGTGAGAATTTTTTACCGTGAGAATTTTTTACCGCGAGAAATTTTTACGGTGAGAATTTTTTACCGTGAGAATTTTTTACCGTATTTTTTACCGTGAGAATTTTTTAGCATGAGAATTTTTTACCGTGAGAGAGAATTTTTTACTGTGAGAGAAATTTTTTTACCGTGAGAGAGAATTTTTTTACCGTGAGAGAGAATTTTTTACCGTGAGAGAATTTTTTACCGTGAGAATTTTTTACCGTGAGAGAATTTTTTACCGTGAGAGAGAATTTTTTACTGAGAGAGAATTTTTTACCGTGAGAGAGAATTTTTTACCGTGAGAATTTTTTACCGTGAGAATTTTTTACCGTGATAATTTTTTACCGTGAGAATTTTTACCGTGAGAATTTTTTACCGTGAGAATTTTTTTACCGTGAGAATTTTTTACCGTGAGAATTTTTTACCGTGAGAATTTTTTCGGTGAGAATTTTTTACCGTGAGAATTTTTTACCGTGAGAATTTTTTACTTTGAGAATTTTTTTACCGTGAGAATTTTTTTACTGTGAGAATTTTTTTACCGTGAGAATTTCTTTACCGTGAGAATTTCTTTACCGTGAGAATTTTTTTACCGTGAGAATTTTTTTACCGTGAGAATTTTTTTACCGTGAGAAATTTTTTACCGTGAGAATTTTTTTTACCGTGAGAATTTTTTACCGTGAGAATTCTTTATGGTGAGAATTTTTTACGGTGAGAATTTTTTACCGTGAGAATTTTTTTACCGTGAGAATTTTTTTACCGTGAGAATTTTTTTACCGTGAGAATTTTTTTACCGTGAGAATTTTTTTACCGTGAGAATTTTTTTACCGTGAGAATTTTTTTACCGTGAGAATTTTTTTACCGTGAGAATTTTTTTACCGTGAGAATTTTTTTACCGTGAGAATTTTTTTACCGTGAGAATTTTTTTACCGTGAGAATTTTTTTACCGTGAGAATTTTTTTACCGTGAGAATTTTTTACCGTGAGAATTTTTTACCGTGAGAATTTTTTACCGTGAGAATTTTTTTACCGTGAGAATTTTTTACCGTGAGAATTTTTTACCGCGAGAAATTTTTACGGTGAGAATTTTTTACCGTGAGAATTTTTTACCGTATTTTTTACCGTGAGAATTTTTTACCATGAGAATTTTTTACCGTGAGAATTTTTACCGTGAGAATTTTTTACCGTGAGAATTTTTTACCGTGAGAATTTTTACCGTGAGAATTTTTTACCGTGAGAATTTTTTTACCGTGAGAATTTTTTACCGTGAGAATTTTTTACCGTGAGAATTTTTTACCGTGAGAATTTTTTACGGTGAGAATTTTTTTACCGTGAGAATTTTTTTACCGTGAGAATTTTTTTACCGTGAGAATTTTTTACCGTGAGAATTTTTTACCGTGAGAATTTTTTACCGTGAGAAGAATTTTTTACCGTGAGAGAGAATTTTTTAACGTGAGAATTTTTTACCGTGAGAGAATTTTTTACCGTGAGAGAGAATTTTTTACTGTGAGAGAATTTTTTACCGTGAGAGAGAATTTTTTACCGTGAGAATTTTTTTACCGTGAGAATTTTTTACCGTGAGAATTTTTTACCGTGAGAATTTTTTACCGTGAGAATTTTTTACCGTGAGAATTTTTTTACCGTGAGAATTCTTTTTACCGTGAGAATTTCTTTACCGTGAGAATTTTTTTACCGTGAGAATTTTTTTACCGTGAGAATTATTTTACCGTGAGAATTTTTTTACCGTGAGAATTTTTTTACTGTGAGAATTTTTTTACCGTGAGAATTTTTTTACCGTGAGAATTTTTTTACCGTGAGAATTTTTTACCGTGAGAATTTTTTACCGTGAGAATTTTTTACCGTGAGAATTTTTTTACCGTGAGAATTTTTTACCGTGAGAATTTTTTACCGCGAGAAATTTTTACGGTGAGAATTTTTTACCGTGAGAATTTTTTACCGTATTTTTTACCGTGAGAATTTTTTACCATGAGAATTTTTTACCGTGAGAATTTTTACCGTGAGAATTTTTTACCGTGAGAATTTTTTACCGTGAGAATTTTTTACCGTGAGAATTTTTTACCGTGAGAATTTTTTACCGTGAGAATTTTTTTACCGTGAGAATTCTTTTTACCGTGAGAATTTCTTTACCGTGAGAATTTTTTTACCGTGAGAATTTTTTTACCGTGAGAATTATTTTACCGTGAGAATTTTTTTACCGTGAGAATTTTTTTACTGTGAGAATTTTTTTACCGTGAGAATTTTTTTACCGTGAGAATTTTTTTACCGTGAGAATTTTTTACCGTGAGAATTTTTTACCGTGAGAATTTTTTACCGTGAGAATTTTTTTACCGTGAGAATTTTTTACCGTGAGAATTTTTTACCGCGAGAAATTTTTACGGTGAGAATTTTTTACCGTGAGAATTTTTTACCGTATTTTTTACCGTGAGAATTTTTTACCATGAGAATTTTTTACCGTGAGAATTTTTACCGTGAGAATTTTTTACCGTGAGAATTTTTTACCGTGAGAATTTTTACCGTGAGAATTTTTTACCGTGAGAATTTTTTTACCGTGAGAATTTTTTACCGTGAGAATTTTTTACCGTGAGAATTTTTTACCGTGAGAATTTTTTACGGTGAGAATTTTTTTACCGTGAGAATTTTTTTACCGTGAGAGTGAATTTTTTACTGTGAGAGAAATTTTTTTACCGTGAGAGAGAATTTTTTTACCGTGAGAGAATTTTTTACCGTGAGAATTCTTTTTACCGTGAGAATTTCTTTACCGTGAGAATTTTTTACCGTGAGAATTTTTTACCGTGAGAATTTTTTACCGTGAGAATTTTTTACCGTGAGAATTTTTTACGGTGAGAATTTTTTACCGTGAGAATTTTTTTACCGTGAGAATTCTTTTTACCGTGAGAATTTCTTTACCGTGAGAATTTTTTTACCGTGAGAATTTTTTTACCGTGAGAATTATTTTACCGTGAGAATTTTTTTACCGTGAGAATTTTTTTACCGTGAGAATTTTTTACCGCGAGAAATTTTTACGGTGAGAATTTTTTACCGTGAGAATTTTTTACCGTGAGAGTGAATTTTTTACTGTGAGAGAAATTTTTTTACCGTGAGAGAGAATTTTTTTACCGTGAGAGAATTTTTTTACCGTGAGAATTCTTTTTACCGTGAGAATTTCTTTACCGTGAGAATTTTTTACCGTGAGAATTTTTTACCGTGAGAATTTTTTACCGTGAGAATTTTTTACCGTGAGAATTTTTTACGGTGAGAATTTTTTACCGTGAGAATTTTTTTACCGTGAGAATTCTTTTTACCGTGAGAATTTCTTTACCGTGAGAATTTTTTTACCGTGAGAATTTTTTTACCGTGAGAATTATTTTACCGTGAGAATTTTTTTACCGTGAGAATTTTTTTACTGTGAGAATTTTTTTACCGTGAGAATTTTTTTACCGTGAGAATTTTTTTACCGTGAGAATTTTTTACCGTGAGAATTTTTTACCGTGAGAATTTTTTACCGTGAGAATTTTTTTACCGTGAGAATTTTTTACCGTGAGAATTTTTTACCGCGAGAAATTTTTACGGTGAGAATTTTTTACCGTGAGAATTTTTTACCGTATTTTTTACCGTGAGAATTTTTTAGCATGAGAATTTTTTACCGTGAGAGAGAATTTTTTACTGTGAGAGAAATTTTTTTACCGTGAGAGAGAATTTTTTTACCGTGAGAGAGAATTTTTTACCGTGAGAGAATTTTTTACCGTGAGAATTTTTTACCGTGAGAGAATTTTTTACCGTGAGAATTTTTTACCGTGAGAAGAATTTTTTACCGTGAGAGAGAATTTTTTAACGTGAGAATTTTTTACCGTGAGAGAATTTTTTACCGTGAGAGAGAATTTTTTACTGTGAGAGAATTTTTTACCGTGAGAGAGAATTTTTTACCGTGAGAATTTTTTTACCGTGAGAATTTTTTACCGTGAGAATTTTTTACCGTGAGAATTTTTTACCGTGAGAATTTTTTACCGTGAGAATTTTTTTACCGTGAGAATTCTTTTTACCGTGAGAATTTCTTTACCGTGAGAATTTTTTTACCGTGAGAATTTTTTTACCGTGAGAATTATTTTACCGTGAGAATTTTTTTACCGTGAGAATTTTTTTACTGTGAGAATTTTTTTACCGTGAGAATTTTTTTACCGTGAGAATTTTTTTACCGTGAGAATTTTTTACCGTGAGAATTTTTTACCGTGAGAATTTTTTACCGTGAGAATTTTTTTACCGTGAGAATTTTTTACCGTGAGAATTTTTTACCGCGAGAAATTTTTACGGTGAGAATTTTTTACCGTGAGAATTTTTTACCGTATTTTTTACCGTGAGAATTTTTTACCATGAGAATTTTTTACCGTGAGAATTTTTACCGTGAGAATTTTTTACCGTGAGAATTTTTTACCGTGAGAATTTTTTACCGTGAGAATTTTTTACCGTGAGAATTTTTTACCGTGAGAATTTTTTTACCGTGAGAATTCTTTTTACCGTGAGAATTTCTTTACCGTGAGAATTTTTTTACCGTGAGAATTTTTTTACCGTGAGAATTATTTTACCGTGAGAATTTTTTTACCGTGAGAATTTTTTTACTGTGAGAATTTTTTTACCGTGAGAATTTTTTTACCGTGAGAATTTTTTTACCGTGAGAATTTTTTACCGTGAGAATTTTTTACCGTGAGAATTTTTTACCGTGAGAATTTTTTTACCGTGAGAATTTTTTACCGTGAGAATTTTTTACCGCGAGAAATTTTTACGGTGAGAATTTTTTACCGTGAGAATTTTTTACCGTATTTTTTACCGTGAGAATTTTTTACCATGAGAATTTTTTACCGTGAGAATTTTTACCGTGAGAATTTTTTACCGTGAGAATTTTTTACCGTGAGAATTTTTACCGTGAGAATTTTTTACCGTGAGAATTTTTTTACCGTGAGAATTTTTTACCGTGAGAATTTTTTACCGTGAGAATTTTTTACCGTGAGAATTTTTTACGGTGAGAATTTTTTTACCGTGAGAATTTTTTTACCGTGAGAGTGAATTTTTTACTGTGAGAGAAATTTTTTTACCGTGAGAGAGAATTTTTTTACCGTGAGAGAATTTTTTACCGTGAGAATTTTTTTACCGTGAGAATTCTTTTTACCGTGAGAATTTCTTTACCGTGAGAATTTTTTTACCGTGAGAATTTTTTTACCGTGAGAATTATTTTACCGTGAGAATTTTTTTACCGTGAGAATTTTTTTACCGTGAGAATTTTTTACCGCGAGAAATTTTTACGGTGAGAATTTTTTACCGTGAGAATTTTTTACCGTGAGAGTGAATTTTTTACTGTGAGAGAAATTTTTTTACCGTGAGAGAGAATTTTTTTACCGTGAGAGAATTTTTTTACCGTGAGAATTCTTTTTACCGTGAGAATTTCTTTACCGTGAGAATTTTTTACCGTGAGAATTTTTTACCGTGAGAATTTTTTACCGTGAGAATTTTTTACCGTGAGAATTTTTTACGGTGAGAATTTTTTACCGTGAGAATTTTTTTACCGTGAGAATTCTTTTTACCGTGAGAATTTCTTTACCGTGAAAATTTTTTTACCGTGAGAATTTTTTTACCGTGAGAATTATTTTACCGTGAGAATTTTTTTACCGTGAGAATTTTTTTACTGTGAGAATTTTTTTACCGTGAGAATTTTTTTACCGTGAGAATTTTTTTACCGTGAGAATTTTTTACCGTGAGAATTTTTTACCGTGAGAATTTTTTACCGTGAGAATTTTTTTACCGTGAGAATTTTTTACCGTGAGAATTTTTTACCGCGAGAAATTTTTACGGTGAGAATTTTTTACCGTGAGAATTTTTTACCGTATTTTTTACCGTGAGAATTTTTTACCATGAGAATTTTTTACCGTGAGAATTTTTACCGTGAGAATTTTTTACCGTGAGAATTTTTTACCGTGAGAATTTTTTACCGTGAGAATTTTTTACCGTGAGAATTTTTTACCGTGAGAATTTTTTTACCGTGAGAATTCTTTTTACCGTGAGAATTTCTTTACCGTGAGAATTTTTTTACCGTGAGAATTTTTTTACCGTGAGAATTATTTTACCGTGAGAATTTTTTTACCGTGAGAATTTTTTTACTGTGAGAATTTTTTTACCGTGAGAATTTTTTTACCGTGAGAATTTTTTTACCGTGAGAATTTTTTACCGTGAGAATTTTTTACCGTGAGAATTTTTTACCGTGAGAATTTTTTTACCGTGAGAATTTTTTACCGTGAGAATTTTTTACCGCGAGAAATTTTTACGGTGAGAATTTTTTACCGTGAGAATTTTTTACCGTATTTTTTACCGTGAGAATTTTTTACCATGAGAATTTTTTACCGTGAGAATTTTTACCGTGAGAATTTTTTACCGTGAGAATTTTTTACCGTGAGAATTTTTACCGTGAGAATTTTTTACCGTGAGAATTTTTTTACCGTGAGAATTTTTTACCGTGAGAATTTTTTACCGTGAGAATTTTTTACCGTGAGAATTTTTTACGGTGAGAATTTTTTTACCGTGAGAATTTTTTTACCGTGAGAGTGAATTTTTTACTGTGAGAGAAATTTTTTTACCGTGAGAGAGAATTTTTTTACCGTGAGAGAATTTTTTACCGTGAGAATTCTTTTTACCGTGAGAATTTCTTTACCGTGAGAATTTTTTACCGTGAGAATTTTTTACCGTGAGAATTTTTTACCGTGAGAATTTTTTACCGTGAGAATTTTTTACGGTGAGAATTTTTTACCGTGAGAATTTTTTTACCGTGAGAATTCTTTTTACCGTGAGAATTTCTTTACCGTGAGAATTTTTTTACCGTGAGAATTTTTTTACCGTGAGAATTATTTTACCGTGAGAATTTTTTTACCGTGAGAATTTTTTTACCGTGAGAATTTTTTACCGCGAGAAATTTTTACGGTGAGAATTTTTTACCGTGAGAATTTTTTACCGTGAGAGTGAATTTTTTACTGTGAGAGAAATTTTTTTACCGTGAGAGAGAATTTTTTTACCGTGAGAGAATTTTTTTACCGTGAGAATTCTTTTTACCGTGAGAATTTCTTTACCGTGAGAATTTTTTACCGTGAGAATTTTTTACCGTGAGAATTTTTTACCGTGAGAATTTTTTACCGTGAGAATTTTTTACGGTGAGAATTTTTTACCGTGAGAATTTTTTTACCGTGAGAATTCTTTTTACCGTGAGAATTTCTTTACCGTGAGAATTTTTTTACCGTGAGAATTTTTTTACCGTGAGAATTATTTTACCGTGAGAATTTTTTTACCGTGAGAATTTTTTTACTGTGAGAATTTTTTTACCGTGAGAATTTTTTTACCGTGAGAATTTTTTTACCGTGAGAATTTTTTACCGTGAGAATTTTTTACCGTGAGAATTTTTTACCGTGAGAATTTTTTTACCGTGAGAATTTTTTACCGTGAGGATTTTTTACCGCGAGAAATTTTTACGGTGAGAATTTTTTACCGTGAGAATTTTTTACCGTATTTTTTACCGTGAGAATTTTTTAGCATGAGAATTTTTTACCGTGAGAGAGAATTTTTTACTGTGAGAGAAATTTTTTTACCGTGAGAGAGAATTTTTTTACCGTGAGAGAGAATTTTTTACCGTGAGAGAATTTTTTACCGTGAGAATTTTTTACCGTGAGAGAATTTTTTACCGTGAGAGAGAATTTTTTACTGAGAGAGAATTTTTTACCGTGAGAGAGAATTTTTTACCGTGAGAATTTTTTACCGTGAGAATTTTTTACCGTGATAATTTTTTACCGTGAGAATTTTTACCGTGAGAATTTTTTACCGTGAGAATTTTTTTACCGTGAGAATTTTTTACCGTGAGAATTTTTTACCGTGAGAATTTTTTCGGTGAGAATTTTTTACCGTGAGAATTTTTTACCGTGAGAATTTTTTACTTTGAGAATTTTTTTACCGTGAGAATTTTTTTACTGTGAGAATTTTTTTACCGTGAGAATTTCTTTACCGTGAGAATTTCTTTACCGTGAGAATTTTTTTACCGTGAGAATTTTTTTACCGTGAGAATTTTTTTACCGTGAGAAATTTTTTACCGTGAGAATTTTTTTTACCGTGAGAATTTTTTACCGTGAGAATTCTTTATGGTGAGAATTTTTTACGGTGAGAATTTTTTACCGTGAGAATTTTTTTACCGTGAGAATTTTTTTACCGTGAGAATTTTTTTACCGTGAGAATTTTTTTACCGTGAGAATTTTTTTACCGTGAGAATTTTTTTACCGTGAGAATTTTTTACCGTGAGAATTTTTTACCGCGAGAAATTTTTACGGTGAGAATTTTTTACCGTGAGAATTTTTTTACCGTGAGAATTTTTTTACCGTGAGAATTTTTTTACCGTGAGAATTTTTTTACCGTGAGAATTTTTTTTACCGTGAAAATTTTTTTACCGTGAGAATTTTTTACCGTGAGAATTTTTTACCGCGAGAAATTTTTACGGTGAGAATTTTTTACCGTGAGAATTTTTTACCGTATTTTTTACCGTGAGAATTTTTTACCGTGAGAATTTTTTACCGTGAGAGAGAATTTTTTACTGTGAGAGAAAAATTTTTACCGTGAGAGAGAATTTTTTTACCGTGAGAGAGAATTTTTTACCGTGAGAGAATTTTTTACCGTGATAATTTTTTACCGTGAGAGAATTTTTTACTGTGAGAGAGAATTTTTTACTGTGAGAGAGAATTTTTTACCGTGAGAGAGAATTTTTTACCGTGATAATTTTTTACCGTGAGAATTTTTTACCGTGATAATTTTTTACCGTGAGAATTTTTACCGTGAGAATTTTTTACCGTGAGAATTTTTTTACCGTGAGAATTTTTTACCGTGAGAATTTTTTACCGTGAGAATTTTTTACCGTGATAATTTTTACGGTGAGAATTTTTAACCGTGAGAATTTTTTACCGTGAGATTTTTTTTACCGTGAGAATTTTTTTACCGTGAGAATTTTTTTACCGTGAGAATTTTTTTACCGTGAGAATTTTTTTACCGTGAGAATTTTTTTACCGTGAGAATTTTTTTACCGTGAGAATTTTTTACCGTGAGAATTTTTTTGCCGTGAGAATTTTTTACCGTGAGAATTTTTTACCGTGAGAATTTTTTACCGTGAGAGAGAATTTTTTACCGTGAGAGAGAATTTTTTACCGTAAGAATTTTTTACCGTGAGAATTTTTTACCATGAGAATTTTTTATCGTAAGAATTTTTTACCGTAAGAATTTTTTACCGTGAGAATTTTTTACCGTGAGAATTTTTTTACCGTGAGAATTTTTTACCGTGAGAATTTTTTACCGCGAGAAATTTTTACGGTGAGAATTTTTTACCGTGAGAATTTTTTACCGTGAGAGTGAATTTTTTACTGTGAGAGAAAATTTTTTACCGTGAGAGAGAATTTTTTTACCGTGAGAGAATTTTTTACCGTGAGAGAGAATTTTTTACTGTGAGAGAGAATTTTTTACCGTGAGAATTTTTTACTGTGAGAATTTTTTACCGTGAGAATTTTTACCGTGAGAATTTTTTACCGTGAGAATTTTTTTACCGTGAGAATTTTTTTACCGTGAGAATTTTTTTACCGTGAGAAATTTTTTACCGTGAGAATTTTTTTTACCGTGAGAATTTTTTACCGTGAGAATTCTTTATGGTGAGAATTTTTTTACCGTGAGAATTTTTTACCGTGAGAATTTTTTTACCGTGAGAAATTTTTTACCGTGAGAATTTTTTTTACCGTGAGAATTTTTTACCGTGAGAATTTTTTACCGTGAGAATTTTTTTACCGTGAGAATTTTTTACCGTGAGAATTTTTTACCGCGAGAAATTTTTACGGTGAGAATTTTTTACCGTGAGAATTTTTTACCGTATTTTTTACCGTGAGAATTTTTTAGCATGAGAATTTTTTACCGTGAGAGAGAATTTTTTACTGTGAGAGAAATTTTTTTACCGTGAGAGAGAATTTTTTTACCGTGAGAGAGAATTTTTTACCGTGAGAGAATTTTTTACCGTGAGAATTTTTTACCGTGAGAGAATTTTTTACCGTGAGAGAGAATTTTTTACTGAGAGAGAATTTTTTACCGTGAGAGAGAATTTTTTACCGTGAGAATTTTTTACCGTGAGAATTTTTTACCGTGATAATTTTTTACCGTGAGAATTTTTACCGTGAGAATTTTTTACCGTGAGAATTTTTTTACCGTGAGAATTTTTTACCGTGAGAATTTTTTACCGTGAGAATTTTTTCGGTGAGAATTTTTTACCGTGAGAATTTTTTACCGTGAGAATTTTTTACTTTGAGAATTTTTTTACCGTGAGAATTTTTTTACTGTGAGAATTTTTTTACCGTGAGAATTTCTTTACCGTGAGAATTTCTTTACCGTGAGAATTTTTTTACCGTGAGAATTTTTTTACCGTGAGAATTTTTTTACCGTGAGAAATTTTTTACCGTGAGAATTTTTTTTACCGTGAGAATTTTTTACCGTGAGAATTCTTTATGGTGAGAATTTTTTACGGTGAGAATTTTTTACCGTGAGAATTTTTTTACCGTGAGAATTTTTTTACCGTGAGAATTTTTTTACCGTGAGAATTTTTTTACCGTGAGAATTTTTTTACCGTGAGAATTTTTTTACCGTGAGAATTTTTTACCGTGAGAATTTTTTACCGCGAGAAATTTTTACGGTGAGAATTTTTTACCGTGAGAATTTTTTTACCGTGAGAATTTTTTTACCGTGAGAATTTTTTTACCGTGAGAATTTTTTTACCGTGAGAATTTTTTTTACCGTGAAAATTTTTTTACCGTGAGAATTTTTTACCGTGAGAATTTTTTACCGCGAGAAATTTTTACGGTGAGAATTTTTTACCGTGAGAATTTTTTACCGTATTTTTTACCGTGAGAATTTTTTACCGTGAGAATTTTTTACCGTGAGAGAGAATTTTTTACTGTGAGAGAAAAATTTTTACCGTGAGAGAGAATTTTTTTACCGTGAGAGAGAATTTTTTACCGTGAGAGAATTTTTTACCGTGATAATTTTTTACCGTGAGAGAATTTTTTACTGTGAGAGAGAATTTTTTACTGTGAGAGAGAATTTTTTACCGTGAGAGAGAATTTTTTACCGTGATAATTTTTTACCGTGAGAATTTTTTACCGTGATAATTTTTTACCGTGAGAATTTTTACCGTGAGAATTTTTTACCGTGAGAATTTTTTTACCGTGAGAATTTTTTACCGTGAGAATTTTTTACCGTGAGAATTTTTTACCGTGATAATTTTTACGGTGAGAATTTTTAACCGTGAGAATTTTTTACCGTGAG
Organism: Lampetra planeri; assembly: GCF_965212315.1. Lineage (NCBI taxonomy): Eukaryota > Metazoa > Chordata > Hyperoartia > Petromyzontiformes > Petromyzontidae > Lampetra > Lampetra planeri. The sequence goes on along the minus strand of NW_027615225.1, from coordinate 41,118 downwards.
ATTTTTTTTACCGTGAGAATTTTTTTACCGTGAGAATTTTTTTACCGTGAGAATTTTTTTACCGTGAGAATTTTTTTACCGTGAGAATTTTTTTACCGTGAGAATTTTTTTACCGTGAGAATTTTTTACCGTGAGAATTTTTTTGCCGTGAGAATTTTTTACCGTGAGAATTTTTTACCGTGAGAATTTTTTACCGTGAGAGAGAATTTTTTACCGTGAGAGAGAATTTTTTACCGTAAGAATTTTTTACCGTGAGAATTTTTTACCATGAGAATTTTTTATCGTAAGAATTTTTTACCGTAAGAATTTTTTACCGTGAGAATTTTTTACCGTGAGAATTTTTTTACCGTGAGAATTTTTTACCGTGAGAATTTTTTACCGCGAGAAATTTTTACGGTGAGAATTTTTTACCGTGAGAATTTTTTACCGTGAGAGTGAATTTTTTACTGTGAGAGAAAATTTTTTACCGTGAGAGAGAATTTTTTTACCGTGAGAGAATTTTTTACCGTGAGAGAGAATTTTTTACTGTGAGAGAGAATTTTTTACCGTGAGAATTTTTTACTGTGAGAATTTTTTACCGTGAGAATTTTTACCGTGAGAATTTTTTACCGTGAGAATTTTTATACCGTGAGAATTTTTTACCGTGAGAATTTTTATACCGTGAGAATTTTTTACCGTGAGAATTTTTTACCGTGAGAATTTTTTTACGGTGAGAATTTTTTACCGTGAGAATTTTTTACCGTGAGAATTTTTTACCATGAGAATTTTTTACCGTGAGAATTTTTTACCGTGAGAATTTTTTTACCGTGAGAATTTTTTACCGTGAGAATTTTTTACCGTGAGAATTTTTTACCGCGAGAAATTTTTACGGTGAGAATTTTTTACCGTGAGAATTTTTTACCATGAGAATTTTTTATCGTAAGAATTTTTTACCGTAAGAATTTTTTACCGTGAGAATTTTTTACCGTGAGAATTTTTTTACCGTGAGAATTTTTTACCGTGAGAATTTTTTACCGCGAGAAATTTTTACGGTGAGAATTTTTTACCGTGAGAATTTTTTACCGTGAGAGTGAATTTTTTACTGTGAGAGAAATTTTTTTACCGTGAGAGAGAATTTTTTTACCGTGAGAGAATTTTTTACCGTGAGAGAGAATTTTTTACTGTGAGAGAGAATTTTTTACCGTGAGAGAGAATTTTTTACCGTGAGAATTTTTTACCGTGAGAATTTTTTACTGTGAGAATTTTTTACCGTGAGAATTTTTACCGTGAGAATTTTTTACCGTGAGAATTTTATACCGTGAGAATTTTTTACCGTGAGAATTTTTTACCGTGAGAATTTTTTACCGTGAGAATTTTTTACCGTGAGAATTTTTTACGGTGAGAATTTTTTACCGTGAGAATTTTTTACCGTGAGAATTTTTTACCATGAGAATTTTTTACCGTAAGAATTTTTTACCGTAAGAATTTTTTACCGTGAGAATTTTTTACCGTGAGAATTTTTTTACCGTGAGAATTTTTTACCGTGAGAATTTTTTACCGTGAGAATTTTTTACCGCGAGAAATTTTTACGGTGAGAATTTTTAACCGTGAGAATTTTTTACCGTATTTTTTAACGTGAGAATTTTTTACCGTGAGAATTTTTTACCGTGAGAGAGAATGTTTTACTGTGAGAGAGAATTTTTTACCGTGAGAGAGAATTTTTTACCGTGAGAGAGAATTTTTTACCGTGAGAATTTTTTACCGTGAGAGAATTTTTTACCGTGAGAGAGAATTTTTTACTGTGAGAGAGAATTTTTTACCGTGAGAGAGAATTTTTTACCGTGAGAATTTTTTACCGTGAGAATTTTTTACCGTGAGAATTTTTACCGTGAGAATTTTTTACCGTGAGAATTTTTTTACCGTGAGAATTTTTTACCGTGAGATTTTTTTACCGTGATAATTTTTTTACCGTGAGAATTTTTTTACTGTGAGAATTTTTTTACCGTGAGAATTTTTTTACCGTGAGAATTTTTTTACCGTGAGAATTTTTTACCGTGAGAATTTTTTACCGTGAGAATTTTTTACCGTGAGAATTTTTTTACCGTGAGAATTTTTTACCGTGAGAATTTTTTACCGCGAGAAATTTTTACAGTGAGAATTTTTTACCGTGAGAATTTTTTACCGTATTTTTTACCGTGAGAATTTTTTACCGTGAGAGAGAATTTTTTACCGTGAGAGAGAATTTTTTACCGTAAGAATTTTTTACCGTGAGAATTTTTTACCATGAGAATTTTTTATCGTAAGAATTTTTTACCGTAAGAATTTTTTACCGTGAGAATTTTTTACCGTGAGAATTTTTTTACCGTGAGAATTTTTTACCGTGAGAATTTTTTACCGCGAGAAATTTTTACGGTGAGAATTTTTTACCGTGAGAATTTTTTACCGTGAGAGTGAATTTTTTACTGTGAGAGAAAATTTTTTACCGTGAGAGAGAATTTTTTTACCGTGAGAGAATTTTTTACCGTGAGAGAGAATTTTTTACTGTGAGAGAGAATTTTTTACCGTGAGAGAGAATTTTTTACCGTGAGAATTTTTTACCGTGAGAATTTTTTACTGTGAGAATTTTTTACCGTGAGAATTTTTACCGTGAGAATTTTTTACCGTGAGAATTTTTATACCGTGAGAATTTTTTACCGTGAGAATTTTTTACCGTGAGAATTTTTTACCGTGAGAATTTTTTACCGTGAGAATTTTTTACGGTGAGAATTTTTTACCGTGAGAATTTTTTACCGTGAGAATTTTTTACCATGAGAATTTTTTACCGTGAGAATTTTTTACCGTGAGAATTTTTTTACCGTGAGAATTTTTTACCGTGAGAATTTTTTACCGTGAGAATTTTTTACCGCGAGAAATTTTTACGGTGAGAATTTTTTACCGTGAGAATTTTTTACCATGAGAATTTTTTATCGTAAGAATTTTTTACCGTAAGAATTTTTTACCGTGAGAATTTTTTACTGTGAGAATTTTTTTACCGTGAGAATTTTTTACCGTGAGAATTTTTTACCGCGAGAAATTTTTACGGTGAGAATTTTTTACCGTGAGAATTTTTTACCGTGAGAGTGAATTTTTTACTGTGAGAGAAATTTTTTTACCGTGAGAGAGAATTTTTTTACCGTGAGAGAATTTTTTACCGTGAGAGAGAATTTTTTACTGTGAGAGAGAATTTTTTACCGTGAGAGAGAATTTTTTACCGTGAGAATTTTTTACCGTAAGAATTTTTTACTGTGAGAATTTTTTACCGTGAGAAATTTTACCGTGAGAATTTTTTACCGTGAGAATTTTTATACCGTGAGAATTTTTTACCGTGAGAATTTTTTACCGTGAGAATTTTTTACCGTGAGAATTTTTTACCGTGAGAATTTTTTACGGTGAGAATTTTTTACCGTGAGAATTTTTTACCGTGAGAATTTTTTACCATGAGAATTTTTTACCGTAAGAATTTTTTACCGTAAGAATTTTTTACCGTGAGAATTTTTTACCGTGAGAATTTTTTTACCGTGAGAATTTTTTACCGTGAGAATTTTTTACCGTGAGAATTTTTTACCGCGAGAAATTTTTACGGTGAGAATTTTTAACCGTGAGAATTTTTTACCGTATTTTTTAACGTGAGAATTTTTTACCGTGAGAATTTTTTACCGTGAGAGAGAATGTTTTACTGTGAGAGAGAATTTTTTACCGTGAGAGAGAATTTTTTACCGTGAGAGAGAATTTTTTACCGTGAGAATTTTTTACCGTGAGAGATTTTTTTACCGTGAGAGAGAATTTTTTACTGTGAGAGAGAATTTTTTACCGTGAGAGAGAATTTTTTACCGTGAGAATTTTTTACCGTGAGAATTTTTTACCGTGAGAATTTTTTACCGTGAGAATTTTTACCGTGAGAATTTTTTACCGTGAGAATTTTTTTACCGTGAGAATTTTTTACCGTGAGAATTTTTTACCGTGAGAATTTTTTACCGTGAGAATTTTTTACCGTGAGAATTTTTTACGGTGAGAATTTTTTACCGTGAGAATTTTTTTACCGTGAGAATTCTTTTTACCGTGAGAATTTCTTTACCGTGAGAATTTTTTACCGTGAGAATTTTTTACCGTGAGAATTTTTTACCGTGAGAATTTTTTACCGTGAGAATTTTTTACGGTGAGAATTTTTTACCGTGAGAATTTTTTTACCGTGAGAATTCTTTTTACCGTGAGAATTTCTTTACCGTGAGAATTTTTTTACCGTGAGAATTATTTTACCGTGAGAATTTTTTTACCGTGAGAATTTTTTTACTGTGAGAATTTTTTTACCGTGAGAATTTTTTTACCGTGAGAATTTTTTTACCGTGAGAATTTTTTACCGTGAGAATTTTTTACCGTGAGAATTTTTTACCGTGAGAATTTTTTTACCGTGAGAATTTTTTACCGTGAGAATTTTTTACCGCGAGAAATTTTTACGGTGAGAATTTTTTACCGTGAGAATTTTTTACCGTATTTTTTACCGTGAGAATTTTTTACCATGAGAATTTTTTACCGTGAGAGAGAATTTTTTACTGTGAGAGAAATTTTTTTACCGTGAGAGAGAATTTTTTTACCGTGAGAGAGAATTTTTTATCGTGAGAGAATTTTTTACCGTGAGAATTTTTTACCGTGAGAGAATTTTTTACCGTGAGAGAGAATTTTTTACTGAGAGAGAATTTTTTACCGTGAGAGAGAATTTTTTACCGTGAGAATTTTTTACCGTGAGAATTTTTTACCGTGATAATTTTTTACCGTGAGAATTTTTACCGTGAGAATTTTTTACCGTGAGAATTTTTGTACCGTGAGAATTTTTTACCGTGAGAATTTTTTACCGTGAGAATTTTTTACCGTGAGAATTTTTTACGGTGAGAATTTTTTACCGTGAGAATTTTTTTACCGTGAGAATTCTTTTTACCGTGAGAATTTCTTTACCGTGAGAATTTTTTACCGTGAGAATTTTTTACCGTGAGAATTTTTTACCGTGAGAATTTTTTACCGTGAGAATTTTTTACGGTGAGAATTTTTTACCGTGAGAATTTTTTTACCGTGAGAATTCTTTTTACCGTGAGAATTTCTTTACCGTGAGAATTTTTTTACCGTGAGAATTATTTTACCGTGAGAATTTTTTTACCGTGAGAATTTTTTTACTGTGAGAATTTTTTTACCGTGAGAATTTTTTTACCGTGAGAATTTTTTTACCGTGAGAATTTTTTACCGTGAGAATTTTTTACCGTGAGAATTTTTTACCGTGAGAATTTTTTTACCGTGAGAATTTTTTACCGTGAGAATTTTTTACCGCGAGAAATTTTTACGGTGAGAATTTTTTACCGTGAGAATTTTTTACCGTATTTTTTACCGTGAGAATTTTTTACCATGAGAATTTTTTACCGTGAGAGAGAATTTTTTACCGTGAGAGAAATTTTTTTACCGTGAGAGAGAATTTTTTTACCGTGAGAGAGAATTTTTTACCGTGAGAGAATTTTTTACCGTGAGAATTTTTTACCGTGAGAGAATTTTTTACCGTGAGAGAGAATTTTTTACTGAGAGAGAATTTTTTACCGTGAGAGAGAATTTTTTACCGTGAGAATTTTTTACCGTGAGAATTTTTTACCGTGATAATTTTTTACCGTGAGAATTTTTACCGTGAGAATTTTTTACCGTGAGAATTTTTTTACCGTGAGAATTTTTTACCGTGAGAATTTTTTACCGTGAGAATTTTTTCGGTGAGAATTTTTTACCGTGAGAATTTTTTACCGTGAGAATTTTTTACTTTGAGAATTTTTTTACCGTGAGAATTTTTTTACTGTGAGAATTTTTTTACCGTGAGAATTTCTTTACCGTGAGAATTTCTTTACCGTGAGAATTTTTTTACCGTGAGAATTTTTTTACCGTGAGAATTTTTTTACCGTGAGAAATTTTTTACCGTGAGAATTTTTTTTACCGTGAGAATTTTTTACCGTGAGAATTCTTTATGGTGAGAATTTTTTACGGTGAGAATTTTTTACCGTGAGAATTTTTTTACCGTGAGAATTTTTTTACCGTGAGAATTTTTTTACCGTGAGAATTTTTTTACCGTGAGAATTTTTTTACCGTGAGAATTTTTTTACCGTGAGAATTTTTTACCGTGAGAATTTTTTACCGCGAGAAATTTTTACGGTGAGAATTTTTTACCGTGAGAATTTTTTTACCGTGAGAATTTTTTTACCGTGAGAATTTTTTTACCGTGAGAATTTTTTTACCGTGAGAATTTTTTTTACCGTGAAAATTTTTTTACCGTGAGAATTTTTTACCGTGAGAATTTTTTACCGCGAGAAATTTTTACGGTGAGAATTTTTTACCGTGAGAATTTTTTACCGTATTTTTTACCGTGAGAATTTTTTACCGTGAGAATTTTTTACCGTGAGAGAGAATTTTTTACTGTGAGAGAAAAATTTTTACCGTGAGAGAGAATTTTTTTACCGTGAGAGAGAATTTTTTACCGTGAGAGAATTTTTTACCGTGATAATTTTTTACCGTGAGAGAATTTTTTACTGTGAGAGAGAATTTTTTACTGTGAGAGAGAATTTTTTACCGTGAGAGAGAATTTTTTACCGTGATAATTTTTTACCGTGAGAATTTTTTACCGTGATAATTTTTTACCGTGAGAATTTTTACCGTGAGAATTTTTTACCGTGAGAATTTTTTTACCGTGAGAATTTTTTACCGTGAGAATTTTTTACCGTGAGAATTTTTTACCGTGAGAATTTTTACGGTGAGAATTTTTAACCGTGAGAATTTTTTACCGTGAGAATTTTTTACCGTGATAATTTTTTTACCGTGTGAATTTTTTTACCGTGAGAATTTTTTTACCATGAGAATTTTTTTACCGTGAGAATTTTTTTACCGTGAGAATTTCTTTACCGTGAGAATTTTTTTACCGTGAGAATTTTTTTACCGTGAGAATTTTTTTACCATGAGAATTTTTTTACCGTGAGAATTTTTTTACCGTGAGAATTTTTTTACCGTGAGAATTTTTTACCGTGAGAATTCTTTATGGTGAGAATTTTTTACGGTGAGAATTTTTTACGGTGAGAATTTTTTACCGTGAGATTTTTTTTACCGTGAGAATTTTTTTACCGTGAGAATTTTTTTACCGTGAGAATTTTTTTACCGTGAGAATTTTTTTACCGTGAGAATTTTTTTACCGTGAGAATTTTTTTACCGTGAGAATTTTTTACCGTGAGAATTTTTTTGCCGTGAGAATTTTTTACCGTGAGAATTTTTTACCGTGAGAATTTTTTACCGTGAGAGAGAATTTTTTACCGTGAGAGAGAATTTTTTACCGTAAGAATTTTTTACCATGAGAATTTTTTACCATGAGAATTTTTTATCGTAAGAATTTTTTACCGTAAGAATTTTTTACCGTGAGAATTTTTTACCGTGAGAATTTTTTTACCGTGAGAATTTTTTACCGTGAGAATTTTTTACCGCGAGAAATTTTTACGGTGAGAATTTTTTACCGTGAGAATTTTTTACCGTGAGAGTGAATTTTTTACTGAGAGAAAAATTTTTACCGTGAGAGAGAATTTTTTTACCGTGAGAGAATTTTTTACCGTGAGAGAGAATTTTTTACTGTGAGAGAGAATTTTTTACCGTGAGAGAGAATTTTTTACCGTGAGAATTTTTTACCGTGAGAATTTTTTACTGTGAGAATTTTTTACCGTGAGAATTTTTACCGTGAGAATTTTTTACCGTGAGAATTTTTATACCGTGAGAATTTTTTACCGTGAGAATTTTTTACCGTGAGAATTTTTTACCGTGAGAATTTTTTACCGTGAGAATTTTTTACCGTGAGAATTCTTTACGGTGAGAATTTTTTACGGTGAGAATTTTTTACGGTGAGAATTTTTTACCGTGAGAATTTTTTTACCGTGAGAATTTTTTTACCGTGATAATTTTTTTACCGTGAGAATTTTTGTTACCGTGAGAATTTTTTTACCGTGAGAATTTTTGTTACCGTGAGAATTTTTTTACCGTGAGAGTTTTTTTACCGTGAGAATTTTTTTACCGTGAGAATTTTTTCACCGTGCGAATTTTTTACCGTGAGAATTTTTTACCGTGATAATTTTTTACCGTGAGAATTTTTTGCCGGAAGAATTTTTTGCCGGAAGAATTTTTTGCCGGAAGAATTTTTTGCCGGAAGAGTTTTTTGCCGGAAGAGTTTTTTGCCGGAAGAGTTTTTTGCCGGAAGAGTTTTTTGCTGGAAGAGTTTTTTGCCGGAAGAGTCTTTTGCGGGAAGAGTCTTTTGCCGGAAGAGTCTTTTACCGGAAGAGTCTTTTGCCGGAAGAGTCTTTTACTGGAAGAGTCTTTTACCGGAATAATTTTTTACCGGAATAATTTTTTGCCGGAAGAGTTTTTTGCCGGAAGAGTTTTTTGCCGGAAGAGTTTTTTGCCGGAAGAGTTTTTTGCCGGAAGAGTTTTTTGCCAGAAGAGTTTTTTGCCGGAAGAGTTTTTTGCCGGAAGAGTTTTTTGCCGGAAGAATTTTTTGCCGGAAAAGTTTTTTTTGCCGGAAGAGTTTTTTTTGCCGGAAAAGTTTTTTTTGCCGGAAGAGTTTTTTGCCATGAGAATTTTTTACCGTGAGATTTTGTTTCCGTGAGAATTTTTTACCGTGAGAATTTTTTACCGTGAGAATTTTTTTACCGTGAGAGAGAATTTTTTACCGTGAGAGAGAATTTTTTACCGTGAGAGAGAATTTTTTTCCGTGAGAGAGAATTTTTTACCGTGAGAGAGAATTTTTTACCGTGAGAGAATTTTTTACCGTGAGAGAGAATTTTTTACCGTGAGAGAGAATTTTTTACCGTGAGAGAGAATTTTTTACCGTGAGAGAGGATTTTTTTCCGTGAGAGAGAATTTTTTACCGTGAGAGAGAATTTTTTACCGTGAGAGAGAATTTTTTACCGTGAGAGATAATTTTTTACCGTGAGAGAGAATTTTTTACCGTGAGAATTTTTTACCGTGAGAATTTTTAACCGTAAGAATTTTTTACCGTAAGAATTTTTTACCGTGAGAATTTTTTACCATGAGAATTTTTTACCGTAAGAATTTTTTACCGGAAGAATTTTTTGCCGGAAGAATTTTTTACCGTGAGAATTTTTAACCGTAAGAATTTTTTACCGTAAGAATTTTTTACCGTGAGAATTTTTTACCGTGAGAATTTTTTACCGTGAGAATTTTTTACCGTGAGAATTTTTTACGGTGAGAATTTTTTTACCATGAGAAATTTTTTACCGTGAGAATTTTTTACCGTGAGAATTTTTTACCGTGAGAATATTTTATGGTGAGAATTTTTCACGGTGAGAATTTTTTACCGTGAGAATTTTTTACCGTGAGAGAGAATTTTTTACCGTGAGAGAGAATTTTTTACCGTGAGAGAATTTTTTACCGTGAGAGAGAATTTTTTACAGTGAGAGAATTTTTTACCGTGAGAGAGAATTTTTTACCGTGAGAATTTTTTACCGTGAGAATTTTTTACCGTGAGAATTTTTTTACCATGAGAATTTTTTTACCGTGAGAATTTTTTTCCGTGAGAATTTTTTACCGTGAGAATTTTTTACCGTGATAATTTTTTATGGTGAGAATTTTTTACGGTGAGAATTTTTTACGGTGAGAATTTTTTACCTTGAGAATTTTTTACCATGAGAATTTTTACCGTGAGAATTTTTTACCGTGAGAATTTTTTTACCGTGAGAATTTTTTACCGTGAGAATTTTTTACCGTGAGAATTTTTTACCGTGAGAATTCTTTACGGTGAGAATTTTTTACGGTGAGAATTTTTTACGGTGAGAATTTTTTACCGTGAGAATTTTTTTACCGTGAGAATTTTTTTACCGTGATAATTTTTTTACCGTGAGAATTTTTGTTACCGTGAGAATTTTTTTACCGTGAGAATTTTTGTTACCGTGAGAATTTTTTTACCGTGAGAGTTTTTTTACCGTGAGAATTTTTTTACCGTGAGAATTTTTTCACCGTGCGAATTTTTTACCGTGAGAATTTTTTACCGTGATAATTTTTTACCGTGAGAATTTTTTGCCGGAAGAATTTTTTGCCGGAAGAATTTTTTGCCGGAAGAATTTTTTGCCGGAAGAGTTTTTTGCCGGAAGAGTTTTTTGCCGGAAGAGTTTTTTGCCGGAAGAGTTTTTTGCTGGAAGAGTTTTTTGCCGGAAGAGTCTTTTGCGGGAAGAGTCTTTTGCCGGAAGAGTCTTTTACCGGAAGAGTCTTTTGCCGGAAGAGTCTTTTACTGGAAGAGTCTTTTACCGGAATAATTTTTTACCGGAATAATTTTTTGCCGGAAGAGTTTTTTGCCGGAAGAGTTTTTTGCCGGAAGAGTTTTTTGCCGGAAGAGTTTTTTGCCGGAAGAGTTTTTTGCCAGAAGAGTTTTTTGCCGGAAGAGTTTTTTGCCGGAAGAGTTTTTTGCCGGAAGAATTTTTTGCCGGAAAAGTTTTTTTTGCCGGAAGAGTTTTTTTTGCCGGAAAAGTTTTTTTTGCCGGAAGAGTTTTTTGCCATGAGAATTTTTTACCGTGAGATTTTGTTTCCGTGAGAATTTTTTACCGTGAGAATTTTTTACCGTGAGAATTTTTTTACCGTGAGAGAGAATTTTTTACCGTGAGAGAGAATTTTTTACCGTGAGAGAGAATTTTTTCCGTGAGAGAGAATTTTTTACCGTGAGAGAGAATTTTTTACCGTGAGAGAATTTTTTACCGTGAGAGAGAATTTTTTACCGTGAGAGAGAATTTTTTACCGTGAGAGAGAATTTTTTACCGTGAGAGAGGATTTTTTTCCGTGAAAGAGAATTTTTTACCGTGAGAGAGAATTTTTTACCGTGAGAGAGAATTTTTTACCGTGAGAATTTTTTACCGTGAGAATTTTTAACCGTAAGAATTTTTTACCGTAAGAATTTTTTACCGTGAGAATTTTTTACCATGAGAATTTTTTACCGTAAGAATTTTTTACCGGAAGAATTTTTTGCCGGAAGAATTTTTTACCGTGAGAATTTTTAACCGTAAGAATTTTTTACCGTAAGAATTTTTTACCGTGAGAATTTTTTACCGTGAGAATTTTTTACCGTGAGAATTTTTTACCGTGAGAAATTTTTACGGTGAGAATTTTTTATCGTGAGAATGTTTTACCGCGAGAATTTTTTACCGTGAGAAATTTTTACGGTGAAAATTTTTTACCGTGAGAATTTTTTACCGTGAGATTTTTTAACCGTAAGAATTTTTTACCGTGAGAATGTTTTACCGCGAGAATTTTTTTCCGTGAGAAATTTTTACGGTGATAATTTTTTACCGTGATAATTTTTTACCGTGAGAATTTTTAACCGTAAGAATTTTTTACCGTGAGAATTTTTTACCGTGAGAATTTTTTACCGTGAGAATTTTTTACCGTGAGAAATTTTTACGGTGAAAATTTTTTACCGTGAGAATTTTTTACCGCGAGAATTTTTTACCGTGAGAATTTTTTACCGTGAGAATTTTTTACCGTGAGATTTTTTTTCCGTGAGAATTTTTTACCGTGAGAATTTTTTACCGTGATAATTTTTTACCGTGAGATTTTGTTTCCGTGATAATTTTTTACCGTGAAAATTTTTTACCGTGAGAATTTTTTACCGTGAGAATTTTTTACCGTGAGAGAATTTTTTACCGTGAGAGAGAATTTTTTACCGTGAGAGAGAATTTTTTACCGTGAGAGAATTTTTTTCCGTGAGAGAGAATTTTTTACCGTGAGAGAGAATTTTTTTACCGTGAGAGATAATTTTTTACCGTGAGAGATAATTTTTTAGCGTGAGAATTTTTTACCGTGAGAATTTTTAGCCATAAGAATTTTTTACCGTGAGAATTTTTTACCGTGAGAATTTTTTACCGTGAGAATTTTTTACCGTAAGAATTTTTTACCGGAAGAATTTTTTGCCGGATTATATTTTTGCCGGAAGAATTTTTTGCCGGAATAATTTTTTGCCGGAAAATTTTTTTGCCGGAAGAGTTTTTTTACCGTGAGAATTTTTTTACCGTGAGAATTTTTTCACCGTGCGAATTTTTTACCGTGAGAATTTTTTACCGCGATAATTTTTTACCGTGAGAATTTTTTGCCGGAAGAATTTTTTGCCGGAAGAATTTTTTGCCGGAAGAATTTTTTGCCGGAAGAGTTTTTTGCCGGAAGAGTTTTTTGCCGGAAGAGTTTTTTGCCGGAAGAGTTTTTTGCTGGAAGAGTTTTTTGCCGGAAGAGTCTTTTGCGGGAAGAGTCTTTTGCCGGAAGAGTCTTTTACCGGAAGAGTCTTTTGCCGGAAGAGTCTTTTACCGGAAGAGTCTTTTACCGGAATAATTTTTTACCGGAATAATTTTTTGCCGGAAGAGTTTTTTGCCGGAAGAGTTTTTTGCCGGAAGAGTTTTTTGCCGGAAGAGTTTTTTGCCGGAAGAGTTTTTTGCCAGAAGAGTTTTATGCCGGAAGAGTTTTTTGCCGGAAGAGTTTTTTGCCGGAAGAGTTTTTTGCCGGAAAAGTTTTTTTTGCCGGAAGAGTTTTTTTTGCCGGAAAAGTTTTTTTTGCCGGAAGAGTTTTTTGCCATGAGAATTTTTTACCGTGAGATTTTGTTTCCGTGAGAATTTTTTACCGTGAGAATTTTTTACCGTGAGAATTTTTTTACCGTGAGAGAGAATTTTTTACCGTGAGAGAGAATTTTTTACCGTGAGAGAGAATTTTTTCCGTGAGAGAGAATTTTTTACCGTGAGAGAGAATTTTTTACCGTGAGAGAATTTTTTACCGTGAGAGAGAATTTTTTACCGTGAGAGAGAATTTTTTACCGTGAGAGAGAATTTTTTACCGTGAGAGAGGATTTTTTTTCCGTGAGAGAGAATTTTTTACCGTGAGAGAGAATTTTTTACCGTGAGAGAGAATTTTTTACCGTGAGAGATAATTTTTTACCGTGAGAGAGAATTTTTTACCGTGAGAATTTTTTACCGTGAGAATTTTTAACCGTAAGAATTTTTTACCGTAAGAATTTTTTACCGTGAGAATTTTTTACCATGAGAATTTTTTACCGTAAGAATTTTTTACCGGAAGAATTTTTTGCCGGAAGAATTTTTTACCGTGAGAATTTTTAACCGTAAGAATTTTTTACCGTAAGAATTTTTTACCGTGAGAATTTTTTACCGTGAGAATTTTTTACCGTGAGAATTTTTTACCGTGAGAAATTTTTACGGTGAGAATTTTTTACCGTGAGAATGTTTTACCGCGAGAATTTTTTACCGTGAGAAATTTTTACGGTGAAAATTTTTTACCGTGAGAATTTTTTACCGTGAGATTTTTTAACCGTAAGAATTTTTTACCGTGAGAATGTTTTACCGCGAGAATTTTTTTCCGTGAGAAATTTTTACGGTGATAATTTTTTACCGTGATAATTTTTTACCGTGAGAATTTTTAACCGTAAGAATTTTTTACCGTGAGAATTTTTTACCGTGAGAATTTTTTACCGTGAGAATTTTTTACCGTGAGAAATTTTTACGGTGAAAATTTTTTACCGTGAGAATTTTTTACCGCGAGAATTTTTTACCGTGAGAATTTTTTACCGTGAGAATTTTTTACCGTGAGATTTTTTTTCCGTGAGAATTTTTTACCGTGAGAATTTTTTACCGTGATAATTTTTTACCGTGAGATTTTGTTTCCGTGATAATTTTTTACCGTGAAAATTTTTTACCGTGAGAATTTTTTACCGTGAGAATTTTTTACCGTGAGAGAATTTTTTACCGTGAGAGAGAATTTTTTACCGTGAGAGAGAATTTTTTACCGTGAGAGAATTTTTTTCCGTGAGAGAGAATTTTTTACCGTGAGAGAGAATTTTTTACCGTGAGAGATAATTTTTTACCGTGAGAGATAATTTTTTAGCGTGAGAATTTTTTACCGTGAGAATTTTTAACCATAAGAATTTTTTACCGTGAGAATTTTTTACCGTGAGAATTTTTTACCGTGAGAATTTTTTACCGTAAGAATTTTTTACCGGAAGAATTTTTTGCCGGATTATATTTTTGCCGGAATAATTTTTTGCCGGAATAATTTTTTGCCGGAAAATTTTTTTGCCGGAAGAGTTTTTTTACCGTGAGAATTTTTTTACCGTGAGAATTTTTTCACCGTGCGAATTTTTTACCGTGAGAATTTTTTACCGCGATAATTTTTTACCGTGAGAATTTTTTGCCGGAAGAATTTTTTGCCGGAAGAATTTTTTGCCGGAAGAATTTTTTGCCGGAAGAGTTTTTTGCCGGAAGAGTTTTTTGCCGGAAGAGTTTTTTGCCGGAAGAGTTTTTTGCTGGAAGAGTTTTTTGCCGGAAGAGTCTTTTGCGGGAAGAGTCTTTTGCCGGAAGAGTCTTTTACCGGAAGAGTCTTTTGCCGGAAGAGTCTTTTACCGGAAGAGTCTTTTACCGGAATAATTTTTTACCGGAATAATTTTTTGCCGGAAGAGTTTTTTGCCGGAAGAGTTTTTTGCCGGAAGAGTTTTTTGCCGGAAGAGTTTTTTGCCGGAAGAGTTTTTTGCCAGAAGAGTTTTATGCCGGAAGAGTTTTTTGCCGGAAGAGTTTTTTGCCGGAAGAGTTTTTTGCCGGAAAAGTTTTTTTTGCCGGAAGAGTTTTTTTTGCCGGAAAAGTTTTTTTTGCCGGAAGAGTTTTTTGCCATGAGAATTTTTTACCGTGAGATTTTGTTTCCGTGAGAATTTTTTACCGTGAGAATTTTTTACCGTGAGAATTTTTTTACCGTGAGAGAGAATTTTTTACCGTGAGAGAGAATTTTTTACCGTGAGAGAGAATTTTTTCCGTGAGAGAGAATTTTTTACCGTGAGAGAGAATTTTTTACCGTGAGAGAATTTTTTACCGTGAGAGAGAATTTTTTACCGTGAGAGAATTTTTTACCGTGAGAGAGAATTTTTTACCGTGAGAGAGGATTTTTTTCCGTGAGAGAGAATTTTTTACCGTGAGAGAGAATTTTTTACCGTGAGAGAGAATTTTTTACCGTGAGAGATAATTTTTTACCGTGAGAGAGAATTTTTTACCGTGAGAATTTTTTACCGTGAGAATTTTTAACCGTAAGAATTTTTTACCGTAAGAATTTTTTACCGTGAGAATTTTTTACCATGAGAATTTTTTACCGTAAGAATTTTTTACCGGAAGAATTTTTTGCCGGAAGAATTTTTTACCGTGAGAATTTTTAACCGTAAGAATTTTTTACCGTGAGAATTTTTTACCGTGAGAATTTTTTACCGTGAGAATTTTTTACCGTGAGAAATTTTTACGGTGAGAATTTTTTACCGTGAGAATGTTTTACCGCGAGAATTTTTTACCGTGAGAAATTTTTACGGTGAAAATTTTTTACCGTGAGAATTTTTTACCGTGAGATTTTTTAACCGTAAGAATTTTTTACCGTGAGAATGTTTTACCGCGAGAATTTTTTTCCGTGAGAAATTTTTACGGTGATAATTTTTTACCGTGATAATTTTTTACCGTGAGAATTTTTAACCGTAAGAATTTTTTACCGTGAGAATTTTTTACCGTGAGAATTTTTTACCGTGAGAATTTTTTACCGTGAGAAATTTTTACGGTGAAAATTTTTTACCGTGAGAATTTTTTACCGCGAGAATTTTTTACCGTGAGAATTTTTTACCGTGAGAATTTTTTACCGTGAGATTTTTTTTCCGTGAGAATTTTTTACCGTGAGAATTTTTTACCGTGATAATTTTTTACCGTGAGATTTTGTTTCCGTGATAATTTTTTACCGTGAAAATTTTTTACCGTGAGAATTTTTTACCGTGAGAATTTTTTACCGTGAGAGAATTTTTTACCGTGAGAGAGAATTTTTTACCGTGAGAGAGAATTTTTTACCGTGAGAGAATTTTTTTCCGTGAGAGAGAATTTTTTACCGTGAGAGAGAATTTTTTACCGTGAGAGATAATTTTTTACCGTGAGAGATAATTTTTTAGCGTGAGAATTTTTTACCGTGAGAATTTTTAACCATAAGAATTTTTTACCGTGAGAATTTTTTACCGTGAGAATTTTTTACCGTGAGAATTTTTTACCGTAAGAATTTTTTACCGGAAGAATTTTTTGCCGGATTATATTTTTGCCGGAATAATTTTTTGCCGGAATAATTTTTTGCCGGAAAATTTTTTTGCCGGAAGAGTTTTTTTACCGTGAGAATTTTTTTACCGTGAGAATTTTTTCACCGTGCGAATTTTTTACCGTGAGAATTTTTTACCGTGATAATTTTTTACCGTGAGAATTTTTTGCCGGAAGAATTTTTTGCCGGAAGAATTTTTTGCCGGAAGAATTTTTTGCCGGAAGAGTTTTTTGCCGGAAGAGTTTTTTGCCGGAAGAGTTTTTTGCCGGAAGAGTTTTTTGCTGGAAGAGTTTTTTGCCGGAAGAGTCTTTTGCGGGAAGAGTCTTTTGCCGGAAGAGTCTTTTACCGGAAGAGTCTTTTGCCGGAAGAGTCTTTTACCGGAAGAGTCTTTTACCGGAATAATTTTTTACCGGAATAATTTTTTGCCGGAAGAGTTTTTTGCCGGAAGAGTTTTTTGCCGGAAGAGTTTTTTGCCGGAAGAGTTTTTTGCCGGAAGAGTTTTTTGCCAGAAGAGTTTTATGCCGGAAGAGTTTTTTGCCGGAAGAGTTTTTTGCCGGAAGAGTTTTTTGCCGGAAAAGTTTTTTTTGCCGGAAGAGTTTTTTTTGCCGGAAAAGTTTTTTTTGCCGGAAGAGTTTTTTGCCATGAGAATTTTTTACCGTGAGATTTTGTTTCCGTGAGAATTTTTTACCGTGAGAATTTTTTACCGTGAGAATTTTTTTACCGTGAGAGAGAATTTTTTACCGTGAGAGAGAATTTTTTACCGTGAGAGAGAATTTTTTTCCGTGAGAGAGAATTTTTTACCGTGAGAGAATTTTTTACCGTGAGAGAATTTTTTACCGTGAGAGAGAATTTTTTACCGTGAGAGAGAATTTTTTACCGTGAGAGAGAATTTTTTACCGTGAGAGAGGATTTTTTTCCGTGAGAGAGAATTTTTTACCGTGAGAGAGAATTTTTAACCGTGAGAGAGAATTTTTTACCGTGAGAGATAATTTTTTACCGTGAGAGATAATTTTTTACCGTGAGAATTTTTTACCGTGAGAATTTTTAACCGTAAGAATTTTTTACCGTGAGAATTTTTTACCGTGAGAATTTTTTACCGTGAGAATTTTTTACCGTGAGAAATTTTTACGGTGAAAATTTTTTACCGTGAGAATTTTTTACCGCGATAATTTTTTACCGTGAGAATTTTTTACCGTGAGAATTTTTTACCGTGAGAATTTTTTACCGTGAGATTTTTTTTCCGTGAGAATTTTTTACCGTGAGAATTTTTTTACCGTGAGAGAGAATTTTTTACCGTGAGAGAGAATTTTTTACC
Organism: Lampetra planeri; assembly: GCF_965212315.1. Classification (NCBI taxonomy): domain Eukaryota; kingdom Metazoa; phylum Chordata; class Hyperoartia; order Petromyzontiformes; family Petromyzontidae; genus Lampetra; species Lampetra planeri. Next base: position 23,639 of record NW_027615225.1, on the reverse strand, counting down.
GTGAGAGAGGATTTTTTACCGTGAGAGAGGATTTTTTTCCGTGAGAGAGAATTTTTTACCGTGAGAGAGAATGTTTTACCGTGAGAGAGAATTTTTTACCGTGAGAGAGAATTTTTTACCGTGAGAGATAATTTTTTACCGTGAGAATTTTTTACCGTGAGAATTTTTTACCGTGAGAATTTTTTACCGTGAGAATTTTTTACCGTGAGAATTTTTAACCGTAAGAATTTTTTACCGTAAGAATTTTTTACCGTGAGAATTTTTTACCATGATAATTTTTTACCGTAAGAATTTTTTACCGGAAGAATTTTTTGCCGGAAGAATTTTTTACCGTGAGAATTTTTAACCGTAAGAATTTTTTACCGTAAGAATTTTTTACCGTGAGAATTTTTTACCGTGAGAATTTTTTACCGTGAGAATTTTTTACCGTGAGAAATTTTTACGGTGAGAATTTTTTACCGTGAGAATGTTTTACCGCGAGAATTTTTTACCGTGAGAAATTTTTACGGTGAAAATTTTTTACCGTGAGAATTTTTTACCGTGAGATTTTTTAACCGTAAGAATTTTTTACCGTGAGAATGTTTTACCGCGAGAATTTTTTTCCGTGAGAAATTTTTACGGTGATAATTTTTTACCGTGATAATTTTTTACCGTGAGAATTTTTAACCGTAAGAATTTTTTACCGTGAGAATTTTTTACCGTGAGAATTTTTTACCGTGAGAATTTTTTACCGTGAGAAATTTTTACGGTGAAAATTTTTTACCGTGAGAATTTTTTACCGCGAGAATTTTTTACCGTGAGAATTTTTTACCGTGAGAATTTTTTACCGTGAGAATTTTTTACCGTGAGAAATTTTTACGGTGAAAATTTTTTACCGTGAGAATTTTTTACCGCGATAATTTTTTTACCGTGAGAGAGAATTTTTTACCGTGAGAGAGAATTTTTTACCGTGAGAGAGGATTTTTTACCGTGAGAGAGGATTTTTTTCCGTGAGAGAGAATTTTTTACCGTGAGAGAGAATGTTTTACCGTGAGAGAGAATTTTTTACCGTGAGAGAGAATTTTTTACCGTGAGAGATAATTTTTTACCGTGAGAGATAATTTTTTACCGTGAGAATTTTTTACCGTGAGAATTTTTTACCGTGAGAATTTTTTACCGTGAGAATTTTTAACCGTAAGAATTTTTTACCGTAAGAATTTTTTACCGTGAGAATTTTTTACCATGAGAATTTTTTACCGTAAGAATTTTTTACCGGAAGAATTTTTTGCCGGAAGAATTTTTTACCGTGAGAATTTTTAACCGTAAGAATTTTTTACCGTAAGAATTTTTTACCGTGAGAATTTTTTACCGTGAGAATTTTTTACCGTGAGAATTTTTTACCGTGAGAAATTTTTACGGTGAGAATTTTTTACCGTGAGAATGTTTTACCGCGAGAATTTTTTACCGTGAGAAATTTTTACGGTGAAAATTTTTTACCGTGAGAATTTTTTACCGTGAGATTTTTTAACCGTAAGAATTTTTTACCGTGAGAATGTTTTACCGCGAGAATTTTTTTCCGTGAGAAATTTTTACGGTGATAATTTTTTACCGTGATAATTTTTTACCGTGAGAATTTTTAACCGTAAGAATTTTTTACCGTGAGAATTTTTTACCGTGAGAATTTTTTACCGTGAGAATTTTTTACCGTGAGAAATTTTTACGGTGAAAATTTTTTACCGTGAGAATTTTTTACCGCGAGAATTTTTTACCGTGAGAATTTTTTACCGTGAGAATTTTTTACCGTGAGATTTTTTTTCCGTGAGAATTTTTTACCGTGAGAATTTTTTACCGTGATAATTTTTTACCGTGAGATTTTGTTTCCGTGAGAATTTTTTACCGTGAAAATTTTTTACCGTGAGAATTTTTTACCGTGAGAATTTTTTACCGTGAGAGAATTTTTTACCGTGAGAGAGAATTTTTTACCGTGAGAGAGAATTTTTTACCGTGAGAGAATTTTTTTCCGTGAGAGAGAATTTTTTACCGTGAGAGAGAATTTTTTACCGTGAGAGATAATTTTTTACCGTGAGAGATAATTTTTTAGCGTGAGAATTTTTTACCGTGAGAATTTTTAACCATAAGAATTTTTTACCGTGAGAATTTTTTACCGTGAGAATTTTTTACCGTGAGAATTTTTTACCGTAAGAATTTTTTACCGGAAGAATTTTTTGCCGGATTATATTTTTGCCGGAATAATTTTTTGCCGGAATAATTTTTTGCCGGAAAAATTTTTTGCCGGAAGAGTTTTTTTACCGTGAGAATTTTTTTACCGTGAGAATTTTTTCACCGTGCGAATTTTTTACCGTGAGAATTTTTTACCGTGATAATTTTTTACCGTGAGAATTTTTTGCCGGAAGAATTTTTTGCCGGAAGAATTTTTTGCCGGAAGAATTTTTTGCCGGAAGAGTTTTTTGCCGGAAGAGTTTTTTGCCGGAAGAGTTTTTTGCCGGAAGAGTTTTTTGCTGGAAGAGTTTTTTGCCGGAAGAGTCTTTTGCGGGAAGAGTCTTTTGCCGGAAGAGTCTTTTACCGGAAGAGTCTTTTGCCGGAAGAGTCTTTTACCGGAAGAGTCTTTTACCGGAATAATTTTTTACCGGAATAATTTTTTGCCGGAAGAGTTTTTTGCCGGAAGAGTTTTTTGCCGGAAGAGTTTTTTGCCGGAAGAGTTTTTTGCCGGAAGAGTTTTTTGCCAGAAGAGTTTTATGCCGGAAGAGTTTTTTGCCGGAAGAGTTTTTTGCCGGAAGAGTTTTTTGCCGGAAAAGTTTTTTTTGCCGGAAGAGTTTTTTTTGCCGGAAAAGTTTTTTTTGCCGGAAGAGTTTTTTGCCATGAGAATTTTTTACCGTGAGATTTTGTTTCCGTGAGAATTTTTTACCGTGAGAATTTTTTACCGTGAGAATTTTTTTACCGTGAGAGAGAATTTTTTACCGTGAGAGAGAATTTTTTACCGTGAGAGAGAATTTTTTTCCGTGAGAGAGAATTTTTTACCGTGAGAGAGAATTTTTTACCGTGAGAGAATTTTTTACCGTGAGAGAGAATTTTTTACCGTGAGAGAGAATTTTTTACCGTGAGAGAGAATTTTTTACCGTGAGAGAGGATTTTTTTCCGTGAGAGAGAATTTTTTACCGTGAGAGAGAATTTTTAACCGTGAGAGAGAATTTTTTACCGTGAGAGATAATTTTTTACCGTGAGAGATAATTTTTTACCGTGAGAATTTTTTACCGTGAGAATTTTTAACCGTAAGAATTTTTTACCGTGAGAATTTTTTACCGTGAGAATTTTTTACCGTGAGAATTTTTTACCGTGAGAAATTTTTACGGTGAAAATTTTTTACCGTGAGAATTTTTTACCGCGATAATTTTTTACCGTGAGAATTTTTTACCGTGAGAATTTTTTACCGTGAGAATTTTTTACCGTGAGATTTTTTTTCCGTGAGAATTTTTTACCGTGAGAATTTTTTTACCGTGAGAGAGAATTTTTTACCGTGAGAGAGAATTTTTTACCGTGAGAGAGGATTTTTTACCGTGAGAGAGGATTTTTTTCCGTGAGAGAGAATTTTTTACCGTGAGAGAGAATGTTTTACCGTGAGAGAGAATTTTTTACCGTGAGAGAGAATTTTTTACCGTGAGAGATAATTTTTTACCGTGAGAATTTTTTACCGTGAGAATTTTTTACCGTGAGAATTTTTTACCGTGAGAATTTTTTACCGTGAGAATTTTTAACCGTAAGAATTTTTTACCGTAAGAATTTTTTACCGTGAGAATTTTTTACCATGATAATTTTTTACCGTAAGAATTTTTTACCGGAAGAATTTTTTGCCGGAAGAATTTTTTACCGTGAGAATTTTTAACCGTAAGAATTTTTTACCGTAAGAATTTTTTACCGTGAGAATTTTTTACCGTGAGAATTTTTTACCGTGAGAATTTTTTACCGTGAGAAATTTTTACGGTGAGAATTTTTTACCGTGAGAATGTTTTACCGCGAGAATTTTTTACCGTGAGAAATTTTTACGGTGAAAATTTTTTACCGTGAGAATTTTTTACCGTGAGATTTTTTAACCGTAAGAATTTTTTACCGTGAGAATGTTTTACCGCGAGAATTTTTTTCCGTGAGAAATTTTTACGGTGATAATTTTTTACCGTGATAATTTTTTACCGTGAGAATTTTTAACCGTAAGAATTTTTTACCGTGAGAATTTTTTACCGTGAGAATTTTTTACCGTGAGAATTTTTTACCGTGAGAAATTTTTACGGTGAAAATTTTTTACCGTGAGAATTTTTTACCGCGAGAATTTTTTACCGTGAGAATTTTTTACCGTGAGAATTTTTTACCGTGAGAATTTTTTACCGTGAGAAATTTTTACGGTGAAAATTTTTTACCGTGAGAATTTTTTACCGCGATAATTTTTTTACCGTGAAAGAGAATTTTTTACCGTGAGAGAGAATTTTTTACCGTGAGAGAGGATTTTTTACCGTGAGAGAGGATTTTTTTCCGTGAGAGAGAATTTTTTACCGTGAGAGAGAATGTTTTACCGTGAGAGAGAATTTTTTACCGTGAGAGAGAATTTTTTACCGTGAGAGATAATTTTTTACCGTGAGAGATAATTTTTTACCGTGAGAATTTTTTACCGTGAGAATTTTTTACCGTGAGAATTTTTTACCGTGAGAGAGAATTTTTTACCGTGAGAGAATTTTTTACCGTGAGAGAGAATTTTTTACCGTGAGAGAGAATTTTTTACCGTGAGAGAGAATTTTTTACCGTGAGAGAGGATTTTTTTCCGTGAGAGAGAATTTTTTACCGTGAGAGAGAATTTTTAACCGTGAGAGAGAATTTTTTACCGTGAGAGATAATTTTTTACCGTGAGAGATAATTTTTTACCGTGAGAATTTTTTACCGTGAGAATTTTTAACCGTAAGAATTTTTTACCGTGAGAATTTTTTACCGTGAGAATTTTTTACCGTGAGAATTTTTTACCGTGAGAAATTTTTACGGTGAAAATTTTTTACCGTGAGAATTTTTTACCGCGATAATTTTTTACCGTGAGAATTTTTTACCGTGAGAATTTTTTACCGTGAGAATTTTTTACCGTGAGATTTTTTTTCCGTGAGAATTTTTTACCGTGAGAATTTTTTTACCGTGAGAGAGAATTTTTTACCGTGAGAGAGAATTTTTTACCGTGAGAGAGGATTTTTTACCGTGAGAGAGGATTTTTTTCCGTGAGAGAGAATTTTTTACCGTGAGAGAGAATGTTTTACCGTGAGAGAGAATTTTTTACCGTGAGAGAGAATTTTTTACCGTGAGAGATAATTTTTTACCGTGAGAATTTTTTACCGTGAGAATTTTTTACCGTGAGAATTTTTTACCGTGAGAATTTTTTACCGTGAGAATTTTTAACCGTAAGAATTTTTTACCGTAAGAATTTTTTACCGTGAGAATTTTTTACCATGATAATTTTTTACCGTAAGAATTTTTTACCGGAAGAATTTTTTGCCGGAAGAATTTTTTACCGTGAGAATTTTTAACCGTAAGAATTTTTTACCGTAAGAATTTTTTACCGTGAGAATTTTTTACCGTGAGAATTTTTTACCGTGAGAATTTTTTACCGTGAGAAATTTTTACGGTGAGAATTTTTTACCGTGAGAATGTTTTACCGCGAGAATTTTTTACCGTGAGAAATTTTTACGGTGAAAATTTTTTACCGTGAGAATTTTTTACCGTGAGATTTTTTAACCGTAAGAATTTTTTACCGTGAGAATGTTTTACCGCGAGAATTTTTTTCCGTGAGAAATTTTTACGGTGATAATTTTTTACCGTGATAATTTTTTACCGTGAGAATTTTTAACCGTAAGAATTTTTTACCGTGAGAATTTTTTACCGTGAGAATTTTTTACCGTGAGAATTTTTTACCGTGAGAAATTTTTACGGTGAAAATTTTTTACCGTGAGAATTTTTTACCGCGAGAATTTTTTACCGTGAGAATTTTTTACCGTGAGAATTTTTTACCGTGAGAATTTTTTACCGTGAGAAATTTTTACGGTGAAAATTTTTTACCGTGAGAATTTTTTACCGCGATAATTTTTTTACCGTGAAAGAGAATTTTTTACCGTGAGAGAGAATTTTTTACCGTGAGAGAGGATTTTTTACCGTGAGAGAGGATTTTTTTCCGTGAGAGAGAATTTTTTACCGTGAGAGAGAATGTTTTACCGTGAGAGAGAATTTTTTACCGTGAGAGAGAATTTTTTACCGTGAGAGATAATTTTTTACCGTGAGAGATAATTTTTTACCGTGAGAATTTTTTACCGTGAGAATTTTTTACCGTGAGAATTTTTTACCGTGAGAATTTTTAACCGTAAGAATTTTTTACCGTAAGAATTTTTTACCGTGAGAATTTTTTACCATGAGAATTTTTTACCGTAAGAATTTTTTACCGGAAGAATTTTTTGCCGGAAGAATTTTTTACCGTGAGAATTTTTAACCGTAAGAATTTTTTACCGTGAGAATTTTTTACCGTGAGAATTTTTTACCGTGAGAATTTTTTACCGTGAGAAATTTTTACGGTGAGAATTTTTTACCGTGAGAATGTTTTACCGCGAGAATTTTTTACCGTGAGAAATTTTTACGGTGAAAATTTTTTACCGTGAGAATTTTTTACCGTGAGATTTTTTAACCGTAAGAATTTTTTACCGTGAGAATGTTTTACCGCGAGAATTTTTTTCCGTGAGAAATTTTTACGGTGATAATTTTTTACCGTGATAATTTTTTACCGTGAGAATTTTTAACCGTAAGAATTTTTTACCGTGAGAATTTTTTACCGTGAGAATTTTTTACCGTGAGAATTTTTTACCGTGAGAAATTTTTACGGTGAAAATTTTTTACCGTGAGAATTTTTTACCGCGAGAATTTTTTACCGTGAGAATTTTTTACCGTGAGAATTTTTTACCGTGAGATTTTTTTTCCGTGAGAATTTTTTACCGTGAGAATTTTTTACCGTGATAATTTTTTACCGTGAGATTTTGTTTCCGTGAGAATTTTTTACCGTGAAAATTTTTTACCGTGAGAATTTTTTACCGTGAGAATTTTTTACCGTGAGAGAATTTTTTACCGTGAGAGAGAATTTTTTACCGTGAGAGAGAATTTTTTACCGTGAGAGAATTTTTTTCCGTGAGAGAGAATTTTTTACCGTGAGAGAGAATTTTTTACCGTGAGAGATAATTTTTTACCGTGAGAGATAATTTTTTAGCGTGAGAATTTTTTACCGTGAGAATTTTTAACCATAAGAATTTTTTACCGTGAGAATTTTTTACCGTGAGAATTTTTTACCGTGAGAATTTTTTACCGTAAGAATTTTTTACCGGAAGAATTTTTTGCCGGATTATATTTTTGCCGGAATAATTTTTTGCCGGAATAATTTTTTGCCGGAAAAATTTTTTGCCGGAAGAGTTTTTTTACCGTGAGAATTTTTTTACCGTGAGAATTTTTTCACCGTGCGAATTTTTTACCGTGAGAATTTTTTACCGTGATAATTTTTTACCGTGAGAATTTTTTGCCGGAAGAATTTTTTGCCGGAAGAATTTTTTGCCGGAAGAATTTTTTGCCGGAAGAGTTTTTTGCCGGAAGAGTTTTTTGCCGGAAGAGTTTTTTGCCGGAAGAGTTTTTTGCTGGAAGAGTTTTTTGCCGGAAGAGTCTTTTGCGGGAAGAGTCTTTTGCCGGAAGAGTCTTTTACCGGAAGAGTCTTTTGCCGGAAGAGTCTTTTACCGGAAGAGTCTTTTACCGGAATAAATTTTTTACCGGAATAATTTTTTGCCGGAAGAGTTTTTTGCCGGAAGAGTTTTTTGCCGGAAGAGTTTTTTGCCGGAAGAGTTTTTTGCCGGAAGAGTTTTTTGCCAGAAGAGTTTTATGCCGGAAGAGTTTTTTGCCGGAAGAGTTTTTTGCCGGAAGAGTTTTTTGCCGGAAAAGTTTTTTTTGCCGGAAGAGTTTTTTTTGCCGGAAAAGTTTTTTTTGCCGGAAGAGTTTTTTGCCATGAGAATTTTTTACCGTGAGATTTTGTTTCCGTGAGAATTTTTTACCGTGAGAATTTTTTACCGTGAGAATTTTTTTACCGTGAGAGAGAATTTTTTACCGTGAGAGAGAATTTTTTACCGTGAGAGAGAATTTTTTTCCGTGAGAGAGAATTTTTTACCGTGAGAGAGAATTTTTTACCGTGAGAGAATTTTTTACCGTGAGAGAGAATTTTTTACCGTGAGAGAGAATTTTTTACCGTGAGAGAGAATTTTTTACCGTGAGAGAGGATTTTTTTCCGTGAGAGAGAATTTTTTACCGTGAGAGAGAATTTTTAACCGTGAGAGAGAATTTTTTACCGTGAGAGATAATTTTTTACCGTGAGAGATAATTTTTTACCGTGAGAATTTTTTACCGTGAGAATTTTTAACCGTAAGAATTTTTTACCGTGAGAATTTTTTACCGTGAGAATTTTTTACCGTGAGAATTTTTTACCGTGAGAAATTTTTACGGTGAAAATTTTTTACCGTGAGAATTTTTTACCGCGATAATTTTTTACCGTGAGAATTTTTTACCGTGAGAATTTTTTACCGTGAGAATTTTTTACCGTGAGAATTTTTTACCGTGAGAAATTTTTACGGTGAAAATTTTTTACCGTGAGAATTTTTTACCGCGAGAATTTTTTACCGTGAGAATTTTTTACCGTGAGAATTTTTTACCGTGAGATTTTTTTTCCGTGAGAATTTTTTACCGTGAGAATTTTTTACCGTGATAATTTTTTACCGTGAGATTTTGTTTCCGTGAGAATTTTTTACCGTGAAAATTTTTTACCGTGAGAATTTTTTACCGTGAGAATTTTTTACCGTGAGAGAATTTTTTACCGTGAGAGAGAATTTTTTACCGTGAGAGAGAATTTTTTACCGTGAGAGAATTTTTTTCCGTGAGAGAGAATTTTTTACCGTGAGAGAGAATTTTTTACCGTGAGAGATAATTTTTTACCGTGAGAGATAATTTTTTAGCGTGAGAATTTTTTACCGTGAGAATTTTTAACCATAAGAATTTTTTACCGTGAGAATTTTTTACCGTGAGAATTTTTTACCGTGAGAATTTTTTACCGTAAGAATTTTTTACCGGAAGAATTTTTTGCCGGATTATATTTTTGCCGGAATAATTTTTTGCCGGAAAAATTTTTTGCCGGAAGAGTTTTTTTACCGTGAGAATTTTTTTACCGTGAGAATTTTTTCACCGTGCGAATTTTTTACCGTGAGAATTTTTTACCGTGATAATTTTTTACCGTGAGAATTTTTTGCCGGAAGAATTTTTTGCCAGAAGAATTTTTTGCCGGAAGAATTTTTTGCCGGAAGAGTTTTTTGCCGGAAGAGTTTTTTGCCGGAAGAGTTTTTTGCCGGAAGAGTTTTTTGCTGGAAGAGTTTTTTGCCGGAAGAGTCTTTTGCGGGAAGAGTCTTTTGCCGGAAGAGTCTTTTACCGGAAGAGTCTTTTGCCGGAAGAGTCTTTTACCGGAAGAGTCTTTTACCGGAATAATTTTTTACCGGAATAATTTTTTGCCGGAAGAGTTTTTTGCCGGAAGAGTTTTTTGCCGGAAGAGTTTTTTGCCGGAAGAGTTTTTTGCCAGAAGAGTTTTATGCCGGAAGAGTTTTTTGCCGGAAGAGTTTTTTGCCGGAAGAGTTTTTTGCCGGAAAAGTTTTTTTTGCCGGAAGAGTTTTTTTTGCCGGAAAAGTTTTTTTTGCCGGAAGAGTTTTTTGCCATGAGAATTTTTTACCGTGAGATTTTGTTTCCGTGAGAATTTTTTACCGTGAGAATTTTTTACCGTGAGAATTTTTTTACCGTGAGAGAGAATTTTTTACCGTGAGAGAGAATTTTTTACCGTGAGAGAGAATTTTTTTCCGTGAGAGAGAATTTTTTACCGTGAGAGAGAATTTTTTACCGTGAGAGAATTTTTTACCGTGAGAGAATTTTTTACCGTGAGAGAGAATTTTTTACCGTGAGAGAGAATTTTTTACCGTGAGAGAGGATTTTTTTCCGTGAGAGAGAATTTTTTACCGTGAGAGAGAATTTTTAACCGTGAGAGAGAATTTTTTACCGTGAGAGATAATTTTTTACCGTGAGAGATAATTTTTTACCGTGAGAATTTTTTACCGTGAGAATTTTTAACCGTAAGAATTTTTTACCGTGAGAATTTTTTACCGTGAGAATTTTTTACCGTGAGAATTTTTTACCGTGAGAAATTTTTACGGTGAAAATTTTTTACCGTGAGAATTTTTTACCGCGATAATTTTTTACCGTGAGAATTTTTTACCGTGAGAATTTTTTACCGTGAGAATTTTTTACCGTGAGATTTTTTTTCCGTGAGAATTTTTTACCGTGAGAATTTTTTTACCGTGAGAGAGAATTTTTTACCGTGAGAGAGAATTTTTTACCGTGAGAGAGGATTTTTTACCGTGAGAGAGGATTTTTTTCCGTGAGAGAGAATTTTTTACCGTGAGAGAGAATGTTTTACCGTGAGAGAGAATTTTTTACCGTGAGAGAGAATTTTTTACCGTGAGAGATAATTTTTTACCGTGAGAGATAATTTTTTACCGTGAGAATTTTTTACCGTGAGAATTTTTAACCGTAAGAATTTTTTACCGTTAGAATTTTTTACCGTGAGAATTTTTTACCGTGAGAATTTTTTACCGGGAGAAATTTTTACGGTGAAAATTTTTTACCGTGAGAATTTTTTACCGCGAGAATTTTTTACCGTGAGAATTTTTTACCGTGAGAATTTTTTACCGTGAGAATTTTTTACCGTGAGATTTTTTTTCCATGAGAATTTTTTACCGTGAGAATTTTTTACCGTGAGAATTTTTTTACCGTGAGAGAATTTTTTACCGTGAGAGAATTTTTTTCCGTGAGAGAGAATTTTTTACCGTGAGAGAGAATGTTTTACCGTGAGAGAGAATTTTTTACCGTGAGAGATAATTTTTTACCGTGAGAGAGAATTTTTTACCTTGAGAGATAATTTTTTACCGTGAGAGAATTTTTTACCGTGAGAATTTTTTACCGTAAGAATTTTTTACCGTAAGAATTTTTTACCGTGAGAATTTTTTACCATGAGAATTTTTTACCGTAAGAATTTTTTACCGGAAGAATTTTTTGCCGGAAGAATTTTTTACCGTGAGAATTTTTAACCGTAAGAATTTTTTACCGTAAGAATTTTTTACCGTGAGAATTTTTTATCGTGAGAATTTTTTACCGTGAGAATTTTTTACCGTGAGAATTTTTTACCGTGAGAATTTTTGACCGCGAGAATTTTTTACCGTGAGAATTTTTTACCGTGAGAATTTTTTACCGTGAGAATTTTTTACCGTGAGATTTTTTTACCGTGAGAATTTTTTACCGTGAGAATTTTTTACCGTGAGAATTTTTTTTACCGTGAGAAAGAATTTTTTACCGTGAGAGAATTTTTTACCGTGAGAGAGAATTTTTTTCCGTGAGAGAGAATTTTTTACCGTGAGAGAGAATTTTTTACCGTGAGAGAGAATTTTTTACCGTGAGAGAGAATTTTTTACCGTGAGAGAGAATTTTTTACCTTGAGAGATAATTTTTTACCGTGAGAGAGAATTTTTTACCGTGAGAATTTTTTACCGTGAGAATTTTTAACCGTAAGAATTTTTTACCGTAAGAATTTTTTACCGTGAGAATTTTTTACCATGAGAATTTTTTACCGTAAGAATTTTTTACCGGAAGAATTTTTTGCCGGAAGAATTTTTTACCGTGAGAATTTTTAACCGTAAGAATTTTTTACCGTAAGAATTTTTTACCGTGAGAATTTTTTATCGTGAGAATTTTTTACCGTGAGAATTTTTTACCGTGAGAATTTTTTACCGTGAGAATTTTTGACCGTGAGAATTTTTTGCCGTGAGAAATTTTTACGGTGAGAATTTTTTACCGTGAGAATGTTTTACCGCGAGAATTTTTTACCGTGAGAATTTTTTACCGTGAGAAATTTTTACGGTGAAAATTTTTTACCGTGAGAATTTTTTACCGCGAGAATTTTTTACCGTGAGAATTTTTTACCGTGAGAATTTTTTACCGTGAGATTTTGTTTCCGTGAGAATTTTTTACCGTGAGAATTTTTTTACCGTGAGAGAGAATTTTTTACCGTGAGAGAGAATTTTTTACCGTGAGAGAGAATTTTTTACCGTGAGAGAGAATTTTTTTCCGTGAGAGAGAATTTTTTACCGTGAGAGAGAATTTTTTACCGTGAGAGAGAATTTTTTACCGTGAGAGATAATTTTTTACCGTGAGATAATTTTTTACCGTGAGAATTTTTTACCGTGAGAATTGTTAACCGTAAGAATTTTTTACCGTGAGAATTTTTTACCGTGAGAATTTTTTACCGTGAGAATTTTTTACCGTAAGAATTTTTTACCGGAAGAATTTTTTGCCGGAATAATTTTTTGCCGGAATAATTTTTTGCCGGAATAATTTTTTGCCGGAAAAATTTTTTTGCCGGAAGAGTTTTTTTACCGTGAGAATTTTTTTACCGTGAGAATTTTTTCACCGTGCGAATTTTTTACCGTGATAATTTTTTACCGTGATAATTTTTTACCGTGATAATTTTTTACCGTGATAATTTTTTACCGTGAGAATTTTTTACCGGAAGAATTTTTTGCCGGAAGAATTTTTTGCCGGAAGAATTTTTTGCCGGAAGAATTTTTTGCCAGAAGAATTTTTTGCCGGAAGAGTTTTTTGCCGGAAGAGTTTTTTGCCGGAAGAGTTTTTTGCCGGAAGAGTTTTTTGCTGGAAGAGTTTTTTGCCGGAAGAGTCTTTTGCGGGAAGAGTCTTTTGCCGGAAGAGTCTTTTACCGGAAGAGTCTTTTACCGGAAGAATTTTTTACCGGAAGAATTTTTAACCGGAATAATTTTTCGCCGGAAGAGTTTTTTGCCGGAAGAGTTTTTTGCCGGAAGAGTTTTTTGCCGGAAAAGTTTTTTGCCAGAAGAGTTTTTTGCCGGAAGAGTTTTTTTCCGGAAGAGTTTTTTGCCGGAAGAGTTTTTTGCCGGAAAAGTTTTTTTTGCCGGAAGAGTTTTTTTTGCCGGAAAAGTTTTTTTTGCCGGAAAAGTTTTTTGCCATGAGAATTTTTTACCGTGAGAATATTTTACCGTGAGAATTTTTTACTGTGAGAATTTTTTACCGTGAGAATTTTTTACCGTGAGCATTTTTAACCGTGAGCATTTTTTATCGTGAGAATTTTTTACCGTGAGAATTTTTTACCGTGAGAATTTTTTACCGTGAGAATTTTTTACCGTGAGAATTTTTTACCGTGACAATTTTTTTACCGTGAGAATTATTTACCGAGAGAAATTTTTACCGTGAGAATTTTTTACCGTGAGAATCTTTTACCGTGAGAATTTTTTACCGTGAGAATTTTTTACCGTGAGAATTTTTGACCGTGAGAATTTTTGACCGTGAGATTTTTTTTCCGTGAGAATTTTTTACCGTGAGAATTTTTTACCGTGATAATTTTTTTACCGTGAGAGAGAATTTTTTACCGTGAGAGAGAATTTTTTACCGTGAGAGAGAATTTTTTACCGTGAGAGAGAATTTTTTTCCGTGAGAGAGAATTTTTTACCGTGAGAGAGAATTTTTTACCGTGAGAGAGAATTTTTTACCGTGAGAGATAATTTTTTACCGTGAGAGATAATTTTTTACCGTGAGAATTTTTTACCGTGAGAATTGTTAACCGTAAGAATTTTTTACCGTGAGAATTTTTTACCGTGAGAATTTTTTACTGTGAGAATTTTTTACCGTAAGAATTTTTTACCGGAAGAATTTTTTACCGGAAGAATTTTTTGCCGGAAGAATTTTTTGCCGGAAGAATTTTTTGCCGGAATAATTTTTTGCCGGAAAAAATTTTTTGCCGGAAGAGTTTTTTTACCGTGAGAATTTTTTTACCGTGAGAATTTTTTCACCGTGCGAATTTTTTACCGTGATAATTTTTTACCGTGATAATTTTTTACCGTGATAATTTTTTACCGTGAGAATTTTTTACCGTGAGAATTTTTTACCGGAAGAATTTTTTGCCGGAAGAATTTTTTGCCGGAAGAATTTTTTGCCGGAAGAATTTTTTGCCAGAAGAATTTTTTGCCGGAAGAGTTTTTTGCCGGAAGAGTTTTTTGCCGGAAGAGTTTTTTGCCGGAAGAGTTTTTTGCTGGAAGAGTTTTTTGCCGGAAGAGTCTTTTGCGGGAAGAGTCTTTTGCCGGAAGAGTCTTTTACCGGAATAATTTTTTACCGGAAGAATTTTTAACCGGAATAATTTTTCGCCGGAAGAGTTTTTTGCCGGAAGAGTTTTTTGCCGGAAGAGTTTTTTGCCGGAAGAGTTTTTTGCCGGAAAAGTTTTTTGCCAGAAGAGTTTTTTGCCGGAAGAGTTTTTTGCCGGAAGAGTTTTTTGCCGGAAGAGTTTTTTGCCGGAAAAGTTTTTTTTGCCGGAAGAGTTTTTTTTGCCGGAAAAGTTTTTTTTGCCGGAAGAGTTTTTTGCCATGAGAATTTTTTACCGTGAGAATATTTTACCGTGAGAATTTTTTACTGTGAGAATTTTTTACCGTGAGAATTTTTTACCGTGAGCATTTTTTACCGTGAGCATTTTTTATCGTGAGAATTTTTTACCGTGAGAATTTTTTACCGTGAGAATTTTTTACCGTGAGAATTTTTTACCGTGAGATTTTTTTACCGTGACAATTTTTTTACCGTGAGAATTATTTACCGAGAGAAATTTTTACCGTGAGAATTTTTTACCGTGAGAATCTTTTACCGTGAGAATTTTTGACCGTGAGAATTTTTGACCGTGAGATTTTTTTTCCGTGAGAATTTTTTACCGTGAGAATTTTTTACCGTGATAATTTTTTACCGTGAGAGAGAATTTTTTACCGTGAGAGAGAATTTTTTTCCGTGAGAGAGAATTTTTTACCGTGAGAGAGAATGTTTTACCGTGAGAGAGAATTTTTTACCGTGAGAGATAATTTTTTACCGTGAGAGAGAATTTTTTACCGTGAGAGATAATTTTTTACCGTGAGAGAATTTTTTACCGTGAGAATTTTTTACCGTAAGAATTTTTTACCGTAAGAATTTTTTACCGTGAGAATTTTTTACCATGAGAATTTTTTACCGTAAGAATTTTTTACCGGAAGAATTTTTTGCCGGAAGAATTTTTTACCGTGAGAATTTTTAACCGTAAGAATTTTTTACCGTAAGAATTTTTTACCGTGATAATTTTTTATCGTGAGAATTTTTTACCATGAGAATTTTTTACCGTGAGAATTTTTTACTGTGAGAATTTTTGACCGTGAGAATTTTTTACCGTGAGAAATTTTTACGGTGAGAATTTTTTACCGTGAGAATGTTTTACCGCAAGAATTTTTTACCGTGATAATTTTTTACCGTGAGAAATTTTTACGGTGAAAATTTTTTACCGTGATAATTTTTTACCGCGAGAATTTTTTACCGTGAGAATT
Source organism: Lampetra planeri (assembly GCF_965212315.1). Lineage (NCBI taxonomy): Eukaryota > Metazoa > Chordata > Hyperoartia > Petromyzontiformes > Petromyzontidae > Lampetra > Lampetra planeri. The sequence goes on along the minus strand of NW_027615225.1, from coordinate 8,100 downwards.
TTTTACCGTGAGAATTTTTTACCGTGAGATTTTTTTACCGTGAGAATTTTTTACCGTGATAATTTTTTACCGTGAGAAATTTTTACGGTGAAAATTTTTTACCGTGATAATTTTTTACCGCGATAATTTTTTACCGTGAAAATTTTTTACCGTAAGAATTTTTTACCATGAGAATTTTTTACCATGAGAATTTTTTACCGTAAGAATTTTTTACCGGAAGAATTTTTTGCCGGAAGAATTTTTTACCGTGAGAATTTTTAACCGTAAGAATTTTTTACCGTAAGAATTTTTTACCGTAAGAATTTTTTACCGTGAGAATTTTTTATCGTGAGAATTTTTTACCGTGAGAATTTTTTACCGTGAGAATTTTTTACTGTGAGAATTTTTGACCGTGAGAATTTTTTACCGTGAGAAATTTTTACCGTGAGAAATTTTTACGGTGAGAATTTTTTACCGTGAGAATGTTTTACCGCGATAATTTTTTACCGTGAGAATTTTTTACCGTGAGAAATTTTTACGGTGAAAATTTTTTACCGTGAGAATTTTTTACCGCGAGAATTTTTTACCGTGAGAATTTTTTACCGTGAGAATTTTTTACCGTGAGAATTTTTTACCGTGAGATTTTGTTTCCGTGAGAATTTTTTACCGTGAGAATTTTTTTACCGTGAGAGAGAATTTTTTACCGTGAGAGAGAATTTTTTACCGTGAGAGAGAATTTTTTACCGTGAGAGAGAATTTTTTTCCGTGAGAGAGAATTTTTTACCGTGAGAGAGAATTTTTTACCGTGAGAGAGAATTTTTTACTGTGAGAGATAATTTTTTACCGTGAGAGATAATTTTTTACCGTGAGAATTTTTTACCGTGAGAATTGTTAACCGTGAGAATTTTTTACCGTGAGAATTTTTTACCGTGAAAATTTTTTACCGTGAGAATTTTTTACCGTAAGAATTTTTTACCGGAAGAATTTTTTGCCGGAATAATTTTTTGCCGGAATAATTTTTTGCCGGAAAAAATTTTTTGCCGGAAGAGTTTTTTTACCGTGAGAATTTTTTTACCGTGAGAATTTTTTCACCGTGCGAATTTTTTACCGTGAGAATTTTTTACCGTGATAATTTTTTACCGTGAGAATTTTTTACCGTGAGAATTTTTTACCGGAAGAATTTTTTGCCGGAAGAATTTTTTGCCGGAAGAATTTTTTGCCGGAAGAATTTTTTGCCGGAAAAGTTTTTTGCCGGAAGAGTTTTTTGCCGGAAGAGTTTTTTGCCGGAAGAGTTTTTTGCCGGAAGAGTTTTTTGCCGGAAGAGTTTTTTGCCGGAAGAGTCTTTTGCCGGAAGAGTCTTTTACCGGAAGAGTCTTTTACCGGAAGAATTTTTTACCGGAAGAATTTTTAACCGGAATAATTTTTCGCCGGAAGAGTTTTTTGCCGGAAGAGTTTTTTGCCGGAAGAGTTTTTTGCCGGAAAAGTTTTTTGCCGGAAAAGTTTTTTGCCGGAAGAGTTTTTTGCCGGAAGAGTTTTTTGCCGGAAGTTTTTTGCCGGAAGAGTTTTTTGCCGGAAAAGTTTTTTTTGCCGGAAAAGTTTTTTTTGCCGGAAGAGTTTTTTTGCCATGAGAATTTTTTACCGTGAGAATATTTTACCGTGAGAATTTTTTACTGTGATAATTTTTTACCGTGAGAATTTTTTACCGTGAGCATTTTTTTACCGTGAGCATTTTTTATCGTGAGAATTTTTTTACCGTGAGAATTTTTTACCGTGAGAATTTTTTACCGTGAGAATTTTTTACCGTGAGAATTTTTTACCGTGACAATTTTTTTACCGTGAGAATTATTTACTGAGAGAAATTTTTACCGTGAGAATTTTTTACCGTGAGAATCTTTTACCGTGAGAATTTTTTACCGTGAGAATTTTTTACCGTGAGAATTTTTGACCGTGAGAATTTTTGACCGTGAGATTTTTTTTCCGTGAGAATTTTTTACCGTGAGAATTTTTTACCGTGAGAATTTTTTACCGTGAGAGAGAATTTTTTTACCGTGAGAGAGAATTTTTTTACCGTGAGAGAGAATTTTTACCGTGAGAGAGAATTTTTTACCGTGAGAAAGAATTTTTTACCGTGAGAGAGAATTTTTTTACCGTGAGAGAGAATTTTTTACCGTGAGAGAGAATTTTTACCGTGAGAATTTTTAACCGTAAGAATTTTTTACCGTAAGAATTTTTTACCATGAGAATTTTTTACCGTGATAATTTTTTACCGTAAGAATTTTTTACCGGAAGAATTTTTTACCGTGAGAATTTTTTTACCGTGAGAATTTTTTACCGTGAGAATTTTTTACCGTGAGAATTTTTTACCGTGAGAATTTTTACGTGAGAATTTTTACGTGAGAATTTTACCGTGAGAATTTTTTGACCGGAGTTGACGGAGATTTTGACCGTGAGAATTTTTACGGTGAGAATTTTGCTCACCACTCACCACCAACTCACTCACCCACTAAACTCACTCCGACCAACTCACTCTACCCATCACTCACGCACTCCAACTCACTCACCCACCAACTCACTCACCCATCCAACGCTCTCACCCACCAACTCACTCCACCAACTCACTCACCACCAACCTCAACTCCAACTCACTCCACCAACTCACGTCACCACCAACTCACTCATCCACTCACTCACCCACCCTCCACTCTCACCCACTCACCCACCACTCCACCCTCACCCACCCACCCACTCACCCACCCACCCACCCACTCACCCATCCCACCACTCACCCACCAACCCACTCCCACCCACTCACCTCACCTCACTCCACCACCCTCACCCACCCACTCAACCCACTCACCCACTCCCACTCACTCCACCTCACTCACTCACCTCACCCACCCACTCCACCCACCCACCCACCCACTCACCCACCCACCCACCCACCCACCACTCACCCACCCACTCACCCACACCACCCACTCACCCACCCACCCACTCACCCACCCACCCACACACCCACCCACCCACCCACCCACTCCCACCCACCCACCCACTCACCCCACCCAACACCCACCCACCCACCCACCCACCCACCCACCCACGACCACCCACCACCCACCCACCCACTCACCGCTCACCCACCCACTCACCCACCCACCCACTCACCCACCACTCACTCACCCAGTCACCCACCCACTCACCCACTCACCCACCCACTCACCCACCCACTCACCCACCCACCCACACACCCACCCACCCACCCACCCACTCACCCACCCACCCACCCACTCACCCACCCACCCACCCCACCCAACCCACTCACCCACCCACCCACTCACCCACCCACCCACCCCCACTCACCCACCCACCACACACCCACCCACCCACCCACCCACCCACCCACCCACCCACCCACTCACCCACCCAACCACCCACCCACCCACCCACCCACTCACCCACCCACCCACCCACTCACCCACCCACCCACCCACTCACCCACCCACCCACCCACTCACTCACCCACCCACCCACTCACCCACCCACCCACTCACCCGACCCACTCACTCACCCAGTCACCCACCCACCCACCCACCCACCCACCCACCCACCCACCCACCCACCCACTCACCCACCCACCCACCCACTCACCCACCCACCCACTCACCCACCCACCCACTCACCCACCCACTCACTCACCCAGTCACCCACCCACTCACCCAGTCACCCACCCACTCACCCACTCACCCACCCACTCACCCACCCACCCACCCACCCACCCACCCACCCACCCACCCACTCACCCACCCACCCACCCACCCACCCACCCACCCACCCACTCACCCACCCACCCACTCACCCACCCACCCACTCACCCACCCACACCCACCCACCCACACACCCACCCACCCACCCACCCACTCACCCACCCACCCACTCACCCACCCAACCACCCACCCACCCAACCACCACCCACCCACCCACCCACCCACCCACCCACTCACCCACCCACCCACTCACCCACCCACTCACCCACCCACCCACTCACCCACCCACCCACTCACCCACCCACTCACTCACCCAGTCACCCACCCACTCACCCACTCACCACCACCCACCCACCCAACCACCCACCCACCCACCCACTCACCCACACACCCACCCACCCCACTCACCCACCCACCCACCCACCCACTCACCCACCCACCCACTCACCCCACCCACCCACCCACCCACCCACCCACTCACACCACCCACCCCACCCACCCACCCACTCACCCACCACCACCCACCCACTCACCCACCCACTCACCCGGTCACCCACCCACTCACTCACCCACTCATTCACTCACTCACCCACTCATTCACTCACTCACCCACTCACTCACCCACTCACTCACCCACTCACTCACCCACACACTCACTCACCCACTCACTCACACCCACTCACTCACTCACCTACCCACTCACCCACCCACTCACCCACTCACTTACCCACCCACTCACTCACCCAGTCACCCACTCACCACCAGTCACCCACCCACTCACCCACCCACTCATTCACTCACTCACTCACCCACTCACCCACCCACTCACCCACCCACTCACCCTCACTCACTCACTCACTCACTCCACCACACTCACCCACCCACTCACCCACCCACCCACCCACTCACCCACCCCACCCACTCACCCACTCACCACTCACTCCACTCACTCACCCACTCACTCACCCACTCACTCACCCACTCACTCACCCACTCACTCACCCACTCACTCACCCACTCACACCAACCCACCCACCCACCCCACTCACCCACTCACTCACCCACTCACTCACCCACTCACTCACCCACTCACTCACCCACTCACCCACCCACTCACCCACCCACTCACCCACTCACTACTCACTCACTCACCCACTCACTCACCCACTCACTCACACTCACTCACTCACTCACCCACTCACTCACTCACTCACTCCCACACCCACCCACTCACCCACCCACCCACTCACCCACCCACTCACTCACTCACCCACTCACTCACCCACCCACTCACTCACCCACCCACTCACCCACCCACTCACTCACTCCACTCAATCACCCACTCACTCACTCACCCACTCACCCACTCACCCACCCACCCACTCACTCACTCACCCACCCACTCACCCACCCACTCACCCACCCACCTACCCACTCACCCACCCACTCACTCACCCGGTCACCCACCCACTCACTCACCCACTAATTCACTCACTCACCCACTCACTCACCACACACTCACTCACCCACTCACTCACTCCCACTCACTCACCCACTCACTCACCCCACTCACCCACCCACTCACCCACCCACTCACCCACCCACTCACTCACCCACTCACTCACCCAGTCACCCACCCACTCACTCACTCACTCACTCACTCACTCACTCACTCACTCACTCACTCACTCACTCACTCACCTCACTCACCCACTCCTCACTCACCACTCACTCACCCACCACTCACTCACCCACCCACCCACTCACTCACCCACCCACCACTCACCACCCACTCACTCACCCACCCACTCACCCACCCACCACCCACTCACCCACCCACTCACCCACTCACTCACCGACTCACCCACCCACTCACCCACTCACCCACCACCACTCACTCACCACCCACTCACTCACCCACCACCCACTCCACTCACCCACCCACTCCACTCACTCACCCACCACTCACTCCACTCACCCACCATCACTCACCCATCACTCACTCACTCACCACTCCACTCACTCACTCACCCACTCACTCACCACCCACCCACTCACTCACCCACTCACTCACCCACTCACCACTCACCCACTCACTCACCCACTCACCTCACTCACTCCACTCACTCACTCACCCACTCACTCACCCACTCACTCACCCACCTCACTCTCACTCCCACTCACTCACTCACCCACCACTCACCCACCCACCCACTCACCCACCCCACCACCTCACCCACCCACTCACCCACTCACCCACCCACTCACTCACCACCCACCCACTCACCCTCACTCCCCCTCACTCACCCACTCACCCACCCACTCACCACGGTCACCTCACCTCACTCCACCTCACTCACTCACTCACTCACTCCACTCACTCACTCACTCCACTCTCACTCACACTCACTCACCACTCACTCACCCACTCACTCACCCACTCCACTCACCCACTCACCTACCCACTCACCCACCACTCACCCACCCACTCACCCACCCACTCACTCACCCAGTCACCCACTCACTCACCCAGTCACCCACTCACTCACCCAGTCACCCACCCACTCACCCACCCATTCACCCACTCACTCACTCACCACTCACCCACCCTCACCCACCCCACTCACCCACCCACCCACCCACTCACCCACCCACCCACCCACTCACCCACCCACCCACCCACCCACCCACCCACCCACCCACCCACCCACCCACTCACTCACTCACTCACTCACTCACTCACCTCACCCACCCACCCACCCACTCACTCACTCACTCACTCACTCACTCACTCACTCACTCACCCACTCACTCACCCACTCACTCACCCACTCACTCACCACTCACTCACTCCCACTCACTCACCCACTCACCCACCCACTCACCCACTCACCCACTCACTCACCGACTCACCCACCCACACACTCACCCACTCACCCACCCACTCACCCACCCACTCACCCACCCACCCACCCACCCACCCACCCACTCACTCACCCACCCACTCACTCACCCACCCACTCACTCACTCACTCACTCACTCACCCACTCACCCACTCACCCACCCACTCACCCACTCACTCACTCACCCACCCACTAACTCACCCACTCACTCACCCACTCACCCACTCACTCACTCACCCACCCACCCACTCACCCACCCACTCACTCACTCACCCACTCACTCACCCCACTCACTCACTCACCCACTCACTCACTCACCTCCACTCACTCACTCACCCACTCACCCACCCACCCACCCACTCACTCACCCCACCCACTCACTCACCCGGTCACCCACCCACTCACTCACCCACTCATTCACTCACTCACCCCACTCACTCACCCACACACTCACTCACCCACTCACTCACCCACACACTCACTCACTCACTCACCCACTCACTCACTCACCCACTCACCCACCCACCCACCCACTCACTCACCCACCCACTCACTCACCCGGTCACCCACCCACTCACTCACCCACTCATTCACTCACTCACCCACTCACTCACCCACACACTCACTCACCCACTCACTCACCCACACACTCACTCACCCACTCACTCACTCACTCACCTCACCCACTCACTCACCCACTCACCTACCCACTCACCCACCCACTCACCCACCCAGTCACCCACCCACTCACTCACTCACTCACTCACTCACTCACTCACTTACTCACTCACTCACTCACTCACCCACTCACTCACTCACTCACTCACCCACTCACTCACTTACTCACTCACCCACTCACTCACCCACTCACTCACCCACTCACTCACCCACTCACTCACCCACTCACTCACCCACTCACTCACCCACTCACTCCTCCACTCACTCACCCACTCACCCACACACTCACCCACTCACTCACCCACTCACCCACTCACCCACTCACCCACTCACCCACCCACTCACCCACCCACCCACTCACCCACCCACTCACCCACTCACTCACCGACTCACCCACCCACACACTCACCCACTCACCCACCACCTCACCCACTCACTCACCCACCCACTCACTCACCCACTCACTCACCACCCACTCACCCACTCACTCACCCACTCACACCACTCACTCACCCACTCACTCACCCACTCACTCACCCACTCACCCACTCACTCACCCACTCACCACCCACCCACCCACCCACTCACTCACCCACCCACCCACCCCACTCACTCACCCACACACTCACTCACTCACCCACTCACTCACCTCACCCTCACCCACCCACTCACTCACCCACTCACCCACCACTCACTCACCCACTCACTCACCCACTCACTCACCCACTCACCCACTCACCCACTCACCCACCCACCCACCCACCCACCCACTCAC